>NC_052397.1:12183854-12278854 GCF_009389715.1 Phoenix dactylifera
AAGATTGAGAGCTGATTATCTTAAATGCTTTTTTTTCTCTAATAACAATCTTGATGAACATTGACATGATGTGTAATTATGTATACTTGGTCAAGTCTTGGCCAATAGGAAAATTATCAACCCCATCATCTTGTGATGCTACTGTCTAACAATCATTTTTCATTCTCAATGTTAAAAATGTGTAAACAAAGGCCAATAAATAAAATAAAATAAAATAGTTGTTTACTTACAAAGGATATTGACTCATGAGCTATCAAATTGATATTTAAAGAACTATTATTGTTGGATGATTTGATTAAAGTTAGTCATTTCTGCATCAATGACACACCTAAAACACTTGGAATCCATTGTATTAAAGTCAACAAGTTAAAAATAATGTTCATCAAGGATAATATTGCCAAAATGGAGCTTAAACAACCTATAGAAATTCCTTCATATACTTCACCCTCAAATGAACTCAAAAATAAACACCTATCCAATCAACCCTATAAGTGATGGGAGCTGAGAGGGAAAGGAAAAAACAGTTGGCATCCATACCCTTATTCATATCCCAACTTGCTAGCTAGTCAGCAAGTTGATTACCTTTTCTATGTACATGAGATGCTAAAAAATAACACTGTATGCTTATGTGGAGGATATGAAAAAGAAGAGGATAACGTAGTTGCCCATGGATGACTTGCTAATCCAATAGATCACCGTCTTTGAATCACCATCCAACCATTTTTTAGTTGCATGAAACTTGGTGCACACCACCACAATACCTTCCAAGAAGCCCTTATTTCAGCTATGGAAGCAACGCGTGGTGGAAATTGATGACAACCAGCATATAGAATTTGCCAATTCCTTTCCCTTTCAAATACTAACGCCTGAGGAAAGAATTGTGTAGACTAAGCTGTATTCATGTTGGACCATTCAACTGAATTCCACAAACAAGTTACTTTTTGGATGCCATGTATAGATAAGAACTGAATTTGCTACAAATCAACCTATATGTATTGAATAAGAGCCTTTTGATAGTTAGGGTTGGAACATGCGTGGACCACCATTCTCTCTCTGTCTGTCTCTCTAAATAAAAGGGCTTTTAACACTCAAGATATCATAATCCTTAAGTAGGGTACTTTCAGATTGAACTTTGTTGGGTTGGGTGGGTCTAATGCTAAGCTACGTGCATGGTTTGTCATCGGTGCTTTTAGTTGTGCATAGACAACCAACCTCCTCTTGCAATTTTAGGAAGTTTGGATAGCCTCATACACCATTATGGCAATATGTCCACGAATTTGTTAAGCAATGTAGCTAGAACTCAACTTCGTTGGGCAATTGATCTAAGCATTTCTTCTTGAATGAAAATGAGGGACTGTAACATGTTATAGGTTAGTTGTTCCCAAGTGCCACCATATCTAGAGGGTGTAATCACAAGAACTTGTCAAGTATTATTATGCAGCACTGCTCCGGAGGAAAATAAAGGAGTAGGAGTCAACTCTTTTGGCACCAACTAAATATGGCCTCTTGATTTATTTAAGATACCCATCTATCAATATATATATACACATAGGTATACACATGTGTATACATATACGTGTCTATATTATTAAATGAGAGAGGAATATGCCAATCTAGATTCTGTTTGTCAAATTTTGTGAATAGAATACCCTTAGTTCCTCTTTTCATAAATATCTGCAGAAAAATATGATTAAGAAATTAGATATATAACTAGCGTGCACTTGTATCTCCAATTGTTCTTGGACATCCCAAACTAATTGAACTTTATCTATCTTTCATCCACTTCTCCAATTGATTGGATTCTTTTTAAAATTTAAAAAATAAATAAAAACATTGTTTCTCTTTCTTTAAGCCACATGCTTTCTTTCTCTTATCTTCAATTCCTTGAATTTTTTGTTAATGTTTTAACATGCATTGCACATGTCTGGTTGCTATATATATACATATATGCACGTATACATACATACATACATACATACATACATACATACATACATACATATATATATATATTATATGTATATGTATGTATACACATGTATATGTGTATATATTTGTATCTATGTGCATATATATACATAAATATTTGTACATATTTATGTATAAATATATGTATATATACATGTATGTTGTACACTCATATAATGAAGGGATGGACTATGCTTCTTTCAAGAGGAGAGAGTATATACTCCTCTCAAGTCCAAAATAAAAAATGGACTGTTTAAATCAAAAGTCTCCACCATTTATTATGATCTACACTATTAAAAATCCTAAAAACCAAATATTACGTATTTTGTGGCCTCTGACCTATATATCATGTGGACACAAAATGGACAATTCATTCGGTAGTATACTAAATTACATAGTAATTGAGAATCCAACTTATTGATCATAATTTACATATGTTAAAACATACATAGGTTGATAATCAATAAATTTTAATGCTTAGATCATAGCAAAACATGGTCTTACATAATTATAACTGTTCATTTTTTGTACTCATTTAATGCATAGGTTGGAGACTACAAAGACACGTGATTTTTAGTTTAAGTGGTATAGGTCATGACAATATCATGACAGCTTTGTCTTTTCACATACACATAAACAATATTAACAACAACAATTATACCATTTAATTGGTTTCTCCTAGATGCATCCTGCAGAAAAGTGACTCATTCCTAAGGCCAGGTCCTTTAAAATGAAGTTTCTTCTGATCATTCTCACGGGAAGTCATCCTCTGTTAACTCTAAAACTGGAGATGGAGATCCTTAAGCACTGAGAAATAGTTTAGTGAGAGATGATTGCCTTCCAGTGATTTCTCTTATGGTGTCCTTAGTTGGCCTTTACCAGTTTTTTTCCAAACCATCCTCTTATTTAGTCATTTCTACAAGTTCCTCATTTTTAGCAAAGATCAAACTCAACACCCTTGTCTCCTCTAGACATTGTATGAAATATACTTAAAGGTGTTCTTCAGTGCCCAACTGGTGTTTTCAAGTGCCCAACACTATCATCAGTTCAATAAAGCTGCTTTATAACTATTTTTTGGAAATTCTTTATTAAATCTCAGTAATTTCAATTCTCGTAGAACGATCCACAGTCACATCTAAACATAATCTACCATACTCTACCCTCAAAAAAAAACCATACTCTAATTCTATTAAGACATTCTCAGAGATCTCATCCTTCATGACAGAATCAGAATAGGGAAAATAATTTCTTTGAGGAATCTGATTTTTCAATTCTCAACCTACATCAGAGGTCTGCAATTTTCTTTACTCTCTTTGTAGATTTATGATCTTCCCGTGTCTATATTGGCATCTTGACACTGGATATTGTGGAAAAGTAAGACGTAACCAGTAGAAGACTACCTAAATTTTCTGCATTCTTCAAAAATTTTGCATCAGTTGTCTTCGAACCTTTAGCCGAACCTGAATAGTTGGGATAAGGTTGGATGGTTATGTCATGGTGCTCTTAGAGCCTTACTCTTGACATACTGTTACATGGTCACTCTGCTTGTTCATGACATACTGGTAAAATCATGGTGAAGCACTTAATTGTGCTGTTTTTACATCTTCAGATTGGAGACCTCAAGGGACTATTTGGACTGTTTATGGTTCAAATGCAACTGCTTCGAGCAAAATTGAAAGTACTGGATGTTTCATATGGAACAGGAACAGGTAGGTCTTGTCATATTAAGAAGGTCAATCAGCTAATTCATTTCCACCTTAGAAAAAGATTATGAGACTGACGCCTTTAAGTCATCAAGACCAAAATATATGTTGAGCTATGATCTTGGTGAGGCCAAGCTTGATTATTGTTGTGACTGAATTCATGACATTATCTGATTCCAGGTAATACGGCTCTTATATACCATCATGGTAAACTTTTGGCTTTGTCAGAAGCAGATAAACCATGTAAGTATTTTTAACAATTGAATAAATCATCATCATATATTTGTTGACATTCTAGATTCCATATTAGTTCCTCCAAAAAGTCGGTATATCCAACTTTTGCACATAGGAGTGGACCACGGACCACTCATCGAAGTTCTTGAATAAAAATTAATCTACATACTACAAGTAGCTATTCTCCATCAGTCAGTTTAGAATTTAGCGCTTACCTATCTTCTGGCTTGTTGCTTCTTTTGAGCTATTCAGAATTAATAATTCAGCACTCCGTTTATTGCTTTTTACAGATGTTGTTAAAGTTCTAGAAGATGGAGATTTGCAAACCCTTGGGATGTTGGACTATGACAAGAGGTTGGCACATCCATTCACTGCTCACCCAAAGGTTGACCCTTTCACTGGTAAGACTGAAGCCAAAGACCATTTTATTTATTGCGGCATATAATATGACAGCTTTTTGATTTATGTTGACTCTTTGATGCAGATGAAATGTTTACTTTTGGATATTCACACACACCTCCCTATTGTACTTATCGAGTCATTTCTAAGGGTGGCGTTATGCTTGATCCTGTACCAATAACGATATCTGACCCTGTCATGATGCATGACTTTGCGATCACTGAAAACTATGCCATCTTCATGGACCTACCTTTGTTCTTCCGACCAAAGGTGCTAGAATTATCATATGTTTTACTATCATATTTTCTTCATCTAGAGAAGACAATATTATTATGCTTTTAGGAAGGATAACTTGTGTTTTCTGGTTCTGAAAATGGACATGCAGTTTAGCTGCACTTTCTTGGTTCTTGATCTTGCTTTCCTTTTATTTATTTCCAGGAAATGGTGAAAGGACAGTTAATCTTCACATTCGATACCACAAAGAAAGCTCGCTTTGGAGTACTTCCACGATATGCAAAGGATGATCATCATATTAGATGGTTTGAGCTTCCAAATTGCTTCATTTTTCATAATGGTAATTCTCTCATTTTGTTGTGGCTGTTATTTGACTTCCTGATGTTGCATGGTGCATGAGCAAGAAATCTAACTACATAATCTTATAATTGTTCTAGTGAGGCTTGACGTACTGGTATAGATTAGTCGTGCTGGTATACATGAATTTAGCTAGTCATCAATACAAGTTTTTTGTTTTCTATTTCCTCTTCTTAAATTAGTTTATATCTTTTCCATTCTTTCCTTCTTGTCTATATGCGCCATAGATATAATACATATGTGGCATATCATTTAGTTTAGTGGTTGCTTTGGATTCGTTTTGCAAGAGTTTCATGGAATCTGTTGATTGACATGTTGCACCTACTTGTCTCTTGCCAAATGTTGTTGGTCTTGATGGGTTGACAATGATAGCTGCATCTTTCAGCCTAGACATCCTGTTGACATTGTCAATGCGTTGGTCACTAGTAAGATGGCATGTGCTTTGCACGTGCTCTGCACGTGCTCTGCTAGGTATATAAGACCACAGAACAGAAACAAAAACAAAACAATTGTAAATAACAAAATTAAAATTATTGTTAAGAACCTAGACTAATATGAATATGCATTGATATCCTGTTTAATCAACAAATAGTTAAAACACATATGTAATTTCAAGCCATTGCAATAGAGGAAAGGAGAAGGGACTCTTAAATACATGCGAAGAAATTATGACTGTTGGTTGGAGTGGTATTCGGCCAACAACAGATACCCAATATTCAAAGGCTTTCTTTTTCTGTTGTTCTTGAATGATGAAATGGAATAGGGTGCTCCTATTTTTACCAGGAGTACATACACAACTTGTATCTGTTTATTGTACGATACATACTGAAGGTAAATTTTCTTGGAAGGGAAAAACTAAAGAAATAAAGAAAATAATTACTTATCATAAAATATTAATGGTCGAAATTGTTTGTTGAAGGAAATATACAGTTAAGTTTGAGAGTGGTGCTAAATGCACATAAGTTAATACTGTTGTCATTTGTTTTCATTATGCTTTACTTCCCAGTTTAAGGTTTTTAACAGCCATGAAAAGGTAATAAAATAATAAAAATAGTTTTGGACTTTTCAGGCCAAATTAATGATCATTCATAATGTTCTAGCGTTTTAAGTTTGTAGTCATTTTACAGCACCAAGCAATGCCAGTAAAATAATATTATTCTATCTGGGATGCATGGTAATATGGGATAACCTGACACATAAGTCACGCAGAAAGAACTCTTGTATTTTTTGTGGAAATTTTTATGGCTTTTTAGTCTAACAGCTTGTCTATTGTCAATCTAGGTGCATTTTACATATGGTAGGTTTGGTAAAGGGACTGAAATAATGCTCATCAATTCGATGGTCTTAATAATTCTTGTTAATGTCTAAGGTACTATAGTATTATTTCTATATTCATACTTATGTAGTTATATAAGCATTTCAAATTAACTGTAGGAATCTGTATGATTAGCCAAAGTATCCAGTATGTTCTGGTATAACAACTAGAAATAGTCATTACAAGACTAAAAGCGAGCAATGCGGGCAGGCGGGCAGGCGGGTATTAAAGGGCTTTTTGTTAAAAAATATTGACAGAATTGACCAATCGAAATTGAGAAGGAATAAACTCTCTTTCTACGTTATAGTATACATATTGCCTTTTTTTCTTTGCAAAATGATGCAGTATACTTCTGTTCTTTTCCCTCGTTAGATTATGTCTGTTTCCTTGCCGCCACACATAATAAATTTACTGCTGCCTGAATGACTCTACTGGTTCCTATAATATTGATAAACAGGGAACACTACCATAAACTTTCTTTTACATTTTGACTTTTAATTCTCTAGACTCGTATCTGCAGATTTGTCCTGCTCTCCTTCTGCAGAGCTTTTTATCTTCATCCGTAGTCTTTGAAAATTTGAACCAGTTTAGACACACATGAAGCAAAAGAATGATAAGTATTTATATAAGTCAATGTACTTTTGTCATGTATTCTATTTAGTCTACTTTGTGCCAAATTTTCTGTTGATCAAAGATTAAATGAATGATATACGTTAAGTCTTTGGATTGATCAATCAATCTACTTAAAGTAAGTCAATTGCAAGCAAGAATTAAACTATAATCTTGATTGTTTCTTTGCCTAATGCAAGATGACTGTAAACTTTGTTATTTGAAATGATACTCGATAGAACTCATAACATTTCAAAGCAGTTTGACACTAGCTTTGGCTCATGGAAAGTTTGTTTGGATAAGCTTTCTGAGGTTTTTTTGGGTTTTTTTATCAGCAAATGCTTGGGAGGAGGGCGATGAGGTCGTTCTGATCACTTGCCGCCTAGAGAATCCAGATTTGGACATGATCAATGGAATTATGAAAGACCAACTTGAAAATTTCAAAAACGAACTGTATGCAGTTCCCAATTTTGAATAGCTTTTACTTTGACTGCTGTGCTTCTTGAGGTCTAACTGTTTCTTTCTTTGCCAGATACGAAATGAGGTTCAATATGAAAAATGGTGCTGCTTCACAAAAGCAACTATCAGTTTCTGCTGTAGATTTTCCTCGGATCAACGAGAGTTACACTGGAAGGTATTGTTTTATCAATTAAGATCATGACAGTGGGGAATACAATGTAACAGATGTAAACTGTTAAACTGCAGTTTAACTGGTATGACCCTTTTCAGATTAGAACATAAATTTTTGGTTGCTCTTATCTTGGTATGTGGGCTTGTCTCTGGTTTCTGTTAGAACTATTGTAAGTGAAACTACACATTATGAAAGTCCAACTGGGCCTTTATTATACTTCCTTTCCACATGTCACTGATTGGGCTCTGAACCACCAAGAAAAGTGAGTTGCTGACATCTGAAAAATTGACAGGAGTTTCATCCGGTCTCCAACAGTTTGCGATGAGTTTTGACCTTGTAATGCTTCAAAGTGCCTTTCGTGTTATAGTACCACTAGGGGCTTTGGCTGTAAAACAGAAACAATTAAGTAGATAGTAGCAACCTTGCATTGTTATGTTTTAATCCATGTTATTACATGTTGTGATGTTCCTATTATGTCAGAGGATAGATTTAATTGGGCTTATTAGTGGTTAGGAAAGAGACAAGGCTACAATAAGATTCCCAGGAAGAGAAGGGGCGAAAAATATACAAAAACAAACAAACAAAAAAAAAGTTGTGCAGCTTAGGGGTGGCAATTTATGACCCAATCCGTAAACAACTAGCTATATGCAGGTTTGGGTTAGACGTAAATGGGTTTGGTTCATAAACAGGTCAATCCATCTAGCCCTATTTATTAAATGGGTAGGGTTCAGATTTAGACCTTTGATTTATTTAGGAATTGGGTTGGGTCATGACTCGATCATTTAACATGTTTAGGACCTGTTTAATCCATTTAAAACTTGATTAATCCGTTTCTGTCTTGTTTAATCTGATTGATTTACCCTATTTAATATATTTAAATCCATTTAATCCATTAAAAATCTGCTTAACCTGTTTAAGCCGTTTAACCTAACTTGACATGTTTAATAAACGAGTTATGCGTGTTAAGTCAGGTTACCTGTTTAATAAATAGGTCGGATTTAGATATGAATTTTTGATCTATTTAGTAAACAGGTCGGGTTCAAGTTGGTGAATTTTTTACCATACCTGCATCTGATCCGACCTATATCTAACCAGACCTGACCTGATTGCCATCTCTAGTGCAACTTTTATCTGACTGGAATGATTTGTAAAGAAGGATTCATAAGTCCAGCCCTAGATAGTTGGGGCAATACTTGTGGTTAAAATTATGGTTACCTATAGGTGCAATGTTATAGTGCAGTGGTGTTTATAGTGTTCAGGAAAAAGATGTAAATTGCTTTTTTTCTTTATGATGTTAATACTGATTAATGTAAAATTTGTCCTTGCTATCAAAGGAACTAAAATCACTTCTTACATCTATTTCCACAATACTTTGTTATTTATCATCTTTTTTAAAATTCAGGAAACAACGATATGTCTATGGCACTATACTTGACAACATTACAAAGGTAAAGGGCATTATCAAATTTGATCTGCATGCGGAACCAGAGCCTGGTAAGAAAAAGCTTGAAGTAGGAGGAAATGTGAAAGGCATCTTTGAGTTGGGACCTGCTAGATATGGTTCCGAGGCAATATTCGTGCCTCGCCAACCTGGCATCACTTCAGAAGAGGATGATGGCTATTTAATATTCTTTGTACATGATGAAAACACTGGGTACTCTCTCTCTCTCTCTCTCTCTCTCTCTCTCTCTCTCTCTCTCTTTCTCTCTCTCGCACGCACATGCACGAGACATCTGCTATGGAAGGAAATATCTATGTTTGGGAGTCAAAAATGATTGTCTCATTTTTAGGTAGAGGAAAGCATTATGTTCTTATGAGCTTTTAGAAGCTGTACTGAAAAGGATAAACAGTTTTTCTTTACCAATTATAGTGGCAGTTATGGTATATCTTGTTGCCCTAAGGTGGTGATACCAGTGGATTTGTTCAGATGTTATTGGAACATTCAAAATCAAGTTCTTTTATTCCTAACAAAAGTTGAACAGTTCAATCATTCAATGTTAATGTTTAAATGATGTTTCTGCATTTTGAAGGCATTTTCCTTTCATGGATCACCTTGGTGAGATTATAGAATCATTTCTCATGTAATATTTGTAAGATGGATCATTTGGCATTCACTTTAAATAAGATAACTGCACTTTTAAATTAAAATGCCTGTTTCACTCTCATCATGTTCTTTCATTGTCAATGCCTGTTTCACTCTCATCATTTTATATCAGAGTACTTCATATGGCATTCCAATATTCATGATGTCATACTTACCTTATTATTGTCGATGAGGGCCTTCTTTTAATATCTGTTCTTTCATTGTCAATGCCTGTTTCACTTTCATCATTTTGTATCAGAGTACTTCATATGGCATTCCAATATTCATGATGTCATACTTACCTTATTATTGTCGATGAGGGCCTTCTTTTAATATCCGTTCTTTCATTGCTGAAGGAAATCTGAAGTCAATGTCATTGATGCGAAGACGATGTCTGCTGATCCTGTGGCAGTTGTGGAGCTTCCAAATAGAGTTCCATATGGATTCCATGCCTTCTTTGTGACAGAGGTTAGTAGAAACATTTCTTAGCTGTTGCCCATACCTTTATTGGAGTAAGATATAAGAAAGTGTTCAAGTAAACTGTCTGACAAATTAATTTCAAAGAGGTTCCTATGTAGAGCCAGCAGAATTTGAAATACTTGGAATCACTCAAGTTTCTTTGAGGCCTATAAATGCCTGATATTTTCACTTCAGTGTTCACTTATAGAAGGTTTTTGGCAATTGCCAGGAACGACTCCAGAGACAAGTAGCAGCGTGAGTGATGCTGATTCTCTGTAGTGCAGAACCCTTTGCCAGTAGATTGTGAAAGCCCAGGATATAATAGCTACAACTGTATTTTGGGCATGCTCTACTTTTGAATACCATTGATCTGCACCAGAACCGTTAATCTGGGTATTATATGTATCGCATTATAAACTTGTGTCATCAGTCTATATATTCAATTATCATGTAGTTTCCTAGGAGTGCAACACTATGTGCTTTCACTTGTGATCAGTTACTGCTGAGCTCTAGGTTCGATGGTACCATCTCTCGACCGTTGGGGGTGGTAAAGCCCTCCATTTGGACCTCAAATCAGTAAATCCCTGGTACTGCGAGAAGTGGTGGCTAGGTCTGCTCTGGAACCTACCCTTTGACCTAGGTGGGGTAGGCTGGGAATATGGTAAGGTGTCGGAATGAGAGAAGAAGAAGAAGAAGAAAAAAAGCACTGGGTTATATAGGTATTTAGGACCAAGACTACTTCTGTGAAGGTTACCCTCGTCTCCTGTCATTATCCTCTTATGAACCTGGGGAAGGAAATTTAGAAATCTTGGTTCTGCTAATTGTCATTAGCAAGAGAGAACATGCCAAGTCCTTATTCTTTCTGAAATGTTCTGAAATGCTCGTAATGAATATATTCCTACTACCAAAAAAATCAATCAGCATTTACAATGTAATTGCATATTACTTCAGAAAACATGGCTCTGGTTAGTTTTGGTGGATGATGGAACTTTTAGAAGTCTACCTGTAAGATTATATGACTTCCAGGGACCAAAGTTGTTGTCAGGCTACAACTACGAAATAATTTTCTATTATTATTTAATCTTATTCATTTTAGGGGAACCTGTGCAAAGTATATGGGTAAACACTAAAGCTCGATCTAAACCCCCAGCCCCCTCCAAAAAAAAAAAAAACTCGAAGGTCTTAGACTTCAGTTTGCATTGGGGCTACTTGGTGGTGAAAAGACTACCATGAATCTGGAAAAATTCTTCAAAATTTGGGTTCAAATAGTTAATATAAAATCTCCAAAATTATTTAAAAAATTTAGAAATTAGAACGAACAATCGACATCGTGTATTGGATAAGTGTTAGGCATTGTCTTAAGAGCAAGAGTGCCCTTTTTAACAGATAATCAGCAAGGATGCCCAAGATGCAGCTGATCCTTGCTCCCTCCGAATAGCCTCGAAGCACAAAACAAGCACATAGAGGTAGGGGTTGGCTAGTTGAAGAAAATTTTAAAATTGTGTAATAGGGATGCAATTCATAGAAAAGGAGCAGCAAATTTAAGGAGAAATGGAATAATAGAGCTTATTGCTACGTGAAAGAAAAACTCAAAAGGACTATAGCACTCACATTTATAGCATTTAGAATGTAATGTCTGGTTCATTTGGCGGTGTGTGTTTTGCACAAGTTGGGCAACGGAGGATTCAGGATCTCTCGGCGGCACCCTGTAGCCGTCGGAGCAACAGAGGCCCGGAGGCTAGAAAAATCCTAACTTTTGCTCTATTTAATTTCTTCCCCCACCATAGGCTAGGTGGCATGTGCTCTACACGTGCTGGGCAAAAAGAGACCTCCGATTTCCCGACGACGCAAAGGCTGCCAGAGGCTTGGAAGAGAAAGATATCTTGTGATATGATAAGTATATCTATCCTAAGTATATATCATAAATTGTATTATATTTATAATATTATTTATTATATATAAATATATTATTTAATATTTATATTTATATTTATATTATATATTATATATATTATATTATAATTATTTATTAATATTTTGAAAAACGTAGCCTTTGCTCTGTTTAATTCCCTCCCCGCTCCCTCAACTCTCTACAACCTCGATCGCCATCACCGGAGAGAGAAGAGAGAGAGAATTTCTCTTCCTCCTCTATTTTCCTTCCTACCCTCAATTCACCATATCTCTCTCTCTCTCTCTCTCTCTCTCTCTCTCTCCCCCCCCCCTCTACCTATCTTTGAGAGGTATTGCTGTAATACCCCTAAAAAAAAAAAAGAGCCGGCCCGGAGCGGCCAGGCCCAAAAAACTTGACCCGTGCCTGGCACGGGGGCGGTCGAGGAAGAAAACCCGGCTGGGGTCTTCTTCCTCTCCGAATCCAGCGGAAAAGAGGGCATTTCAAGAGCTCTCCGAGTTTGAATCGAATTCGGAGATTTTGCCTATATAATTCCCCCTCTCCTCCTCTGACTTTCTCCACCCAAATTGCCGGAAATCGCCGCCGAATCTGAAGCTCCTCTTCCGAGTCCTTCTTCCTTGACTTGTCGTCGGAAAGCCACCGGAGCGCCACACCGGACTGAGGTAAGGCTCATCCTTCTCCTCTTTCTTCTCTGTTGTTTCCGGCCTTGTTCGTCGTGATTGGAGTCGATGCATCACCAGAAAATCGCCGAAACAGGGCATCCCTGTTTCGGTCCTCATCCCTCTTGCTTCGGCACTACCGGCCGCCAGTTTGGCCGGGGCTGGGGCCGCCAATTTGGCCGAGGCTGTGGCCGGCGTCAAGTGGGGGCCGGGCCGCCATGGCCGCCGCCCCTTGGACCTCTGAGGAGGGGAGGGAAAGGAGGCGGCCGAACGTGAAGAGAGGAGAGAGAGAGTTTCTCTCTCTTCCTTCTCTTCTTCCGCTCTCCTCTCTTTCTCTCTCCTCTCCCTTGATTTCTCTCTCCTAGTTTCTCCCTCTATGTTTCAATTAGAGATGGGCACTGGGCCGGGCCGCCCATGGCCCGGCACGGCCCGGCACGAAGCCGGCCGTGCCAGGCACGGCCCGCTTGCTACAGTAACGGGCCGTGCCTAGCACGGCCCATTAAAGGGGGCCGGGCTGGGTTACCACTTTCTGGCCCGCGGGCCGAGCCCGGCCCGGCCCATAAGGGCCTGGGCCCGGCACGGCCCGTGAACCAGCCCGGAACGGCCCATAAGGGCCTGAACCGGGCCTGGGCCGGGCCAGGCACGGCCCGTCCCCCTTAAAATAAATGAAAATAATTTTTTTTAATAAATTAATAAATATTGAAAACTAAGGATTTATTAATATAAAGCCACCTTAATGGTGGGGGGTTTGGCATAGACCCCTACCAGTTTATTAATTTAAATCAAAATGGTACATGAAGGGAGGTTTGGACCTTGGTCTGACCTCCAGAATAC
The DNA here is from genome assembly GCF_009389715.1 of Phoenix dactylifera. Lineage (NCBI taxonomy): Eukaryota > Viridiplantae > Streptophyta > Magnoliopsida > Arecales > Arecaceae > Phoenix > Phoenix dactylifera. The sequence continues at coordinate 12,197,249 of NC_052397.1, forward strand.
AATAAGAAAGGAGAAAAAATACAGATGACTCACTTTAACAATTAAAAAAATAAAAATATACAATTATAAAAAATTAAGAAATCTTACTAATCATCAGTGATTTAGTATTCACTATTCAGTAGTGTTTGTATCATCATCATCAGAGGATGTTGTATTATGTCCACCTTTATCTTGAAGTCTCGCCTCAGCATCCAACCAATCTTTGAAGCAGAGAAGCATCTCAACCGTTTCGCCAGTCATCCTACTTCTCTTTTCGTCAAGAACACGCCGACCTGCACTAAAAGCGGATTCCGATGCTACTGTGGACATCGGCACAGCTAAAAGGATATTGATTTTTAACACTTTTCTACCAAGATAATACATCTAGACTCTCTATTTGATTTTCATCATATGCAGACTGAAGATCATTTCGTAAATAAAATTCTAGTTCATTACTTAAAGATGAAGAAGTTGAAGATGAACTTGAAGCATGTGTGTGTTTTCTCTGTGCAATGAATGAAAAAATAGATGACGAACGAGAACTACTAGAAGAAGAAATAGAGCTTTGTACGGAGAATCTAGATCCACGAATTTTTTCATCATATATAGCATAAATATCATAAAGAAGTTGTTTTACCTCAATTTTAGTAGGTTCAGGATCTTGAATCATATTTTCACAGTATGCATCAAGTAAAATTAGCACGCCATTCAATTTAACTCTTGAATCAAATACAGCAGCTAAGTTATGCATAGGACATATCTTGTCCCAATACTCATTCCATTTAGATTCCATTTGTTCAATAATAGGCATTAAAACATCATCATATCTATGTTCTGCAAATTTTTGACTAATTATACATGCTTGTTGTAAAAATGAACATGAAGTTGGATAATAAATACCAGAAAGAACATTAGTAGCATTATAAAAATAAGCAAAAAATCTTTCAAAATTTTTTCTTTATTCCAATCAGTTTCAGTCAATGTAAAGCCTAATCCACGATCATTAATATATGCACTTAATAAGTTTTTATATGGGTATGCATCATGTATCATGCTATATATTAAGTTCCAACGAGTAATTACATCAAGTTTAAATTTTTTAAAACGTTTACCATGATTTATACATAGTTTCTTAAATTCTTGAAGTCTTGATCTTGAAGCATGAATAAAAGAAACTGCATTTCTAATTTTTGAAATCACATCTTGAATCATGCCCATGCCAGCTTGAACAGAAAGATTTAAGATATGACATGCACATCTAATATGCAATAAATTTCCATTTAACATGGGATGCAATGAGTCCTTTAATAATGTAACAGCAGAATTATTATTAGATGCATTATCAAAAGTAATAGACATAATTTTATCATTAATATTATATGAACATGCAGTTTGATAAATGGCATTTGAAATTTGTTGCCCAGAATGTGGAAAATCAAAAGCACGAAAAGCAAGAATATGTTTATTTAATTGCCAATCATTATCAATATAATGAGCAGTAATGGCAATAAAACAATTACTACCTACAGATGCTGACCAAATATCAGAAGTTAATGAAATTTTTACATTTAAAGTAGAGAGTGTTTCAATTAAGTTTGTCTCATTGCTAAAAAGTTAGTCATAGCTACTCTTCTAAATGTACGCCTACTAGTTCTTTTATAAGCAGGTTGTAGGTTTAATTGAACATATTCTTCAAAATTAAAAGATTCACATAAACTAAAAGGTAATTCATCCTTAACTATCCATTTTACAAGTGCTTTTCTTTGATTTTCATGATTATATGCAAAATTACCTACAAGTGATCCCCCTTGTATATTAAGGGTACTTTGAGCATGAGAATCATGCATCCTATGACTCTCTTGATGTCTTTTTAAATGACCTGTTCCCCCACTACTACTACAACTATAAAGTTTGGCACATTTTTTACATTATGCTTTCCAGATTCCATCAACCATAATTCTATCAAATTCATTCCATACAGCACTAGTCCTCTTACGAGAAAAGGTTTGATCTTCACTCGGTTCACTAGTTCTAGAGGAACTAGGAACATGGGGTTGGGGATTAGTTTCTTCTCCCTCAGAAACAGGAGGAATGCCAAAATGACTTTCCTCAAAAGATGACATATCTAAATTGATGAATGCAAAAAATAAAAACTAACCACAAGGAGGAATTGAGTAGAGGGTCAGAGGGCAGAGGTAGAGCCGAGATTCTGAGCTTCCTCTTGTGCTCTCAACAGGAGTGACCTTCTCTTCTCAACAGGAACCTCCTCTTGTGTAGCACTTGAACACTTGCTAAATGTAAACTAAAAATTAAATTGCTAGAAGAGCACTTTAGAAGAGAGAAATAGTAGTAGTAGAGAAGGAGAGAATAGTTGGTTTGGTGTGGTGAGAATAAGGGAGGAAAGGGGTATTTATAGGACTCCAAAATTTTTTTTTCCAAAATACCCCTCAAATTAGCCGTTTTTGGACTGTTGGGAGGGGTATTTTGGGAAAAAAACCAAAAAATAGCCGTTGGAAACGACTATTTTCTTCCCCCTGCCAGACGGGTCCAAACGGGCCGTGCCAGGCACGGCCTGTAACGGGCAGAATTTTTCTGCCAGACGGGCCGTGCCAGGCACGGCCCGTTTGGACCCGTTACGGGCCGTGCCTGGCACGGCCCGTCTGGCAGCCCGTGATGGGCCGTGCTTGGCACGGCCCGTCTCGTGCCGTGCCGGGCCCGGCCCGCCAATCCACGGGCCTAGGGCCGGGCCGGGCTTGGGTTTTTGGCCAGGCACGGCCCGTTTAGTCCGTGGCCCGGTGGGCCTGGGCCGGGCCCGGCCCGATGCCCATGACTAGTTTCAATCTCTTGGGACTCTCTCTACGAGACTTTCTCACTCTATAGGTTTTCTCTCTCTAGATTAGAATTTTCTCTCTCTAGTTTGATTCGGAGAGATCATTGTTTGCAAGGACTGCTGGATAGTCGTGGGTCAATAGAGGATTTTGGGTTGTCAGATACTCCGGATAATTTTTAATATTGATTTGGTTCTGTAGGGGAACAATCTATTGGACAAAAAGATATTGAGCAGGGTTCTGCGCACCCTAGTTCGTAGATCACGGTGGTCTGTCTGGGTTATCAGCAAAGCGGTAAGAATCCTTATGCGCCAATCCTGCATGATATAAATATTTTGCATCTATCTATATATGATGTCTATGATCCAGTTGAGTAAGAAGCAAAAATGATTTTATATTAAATTGTATTTTGATCGTATTCGCTTGTGGTTAGTATCATGATGGATGCATGCATGCGCATAACGTTTGCCCGTCACAGGCTCTAAATGTGACAATGTTGGTTTGCTCGTCACAGGCTAAGTGTGACAATGTTGGGTTGCCCGTCACAGGCTCTAAGTGTGACAATGTTGGTTTACCCGTCACAGGCTCTAAGTGTGACACTATTGGTTTGCCCCGTCACGGGATGGAAACGTGACCGGGATTTAGCCCAAAGTCGAAAAGATAATTGATTCGGATCAAGTTTAAAAGGAATGGAATTAAAAGCAATGAAAACATTAAGGATGATATTGAGATATCGTATGACATATCACACTTGAGTGGCTGAATTTTTGTTGATATTTGACTTGCATATTTATACTAATTATTCGAGCTTTTGATAGCCGGTATATGATTTCATGATATGTGCATTGATTTATCGTAGTTTTCAAATTCATACTATTATTGTGTTGGTATGGATGTGTAGGGATTCTTACTAGGCTGTAAAGCTCACCCTCTTCTTCTTTCTTTTTCAGAGTTGCAGGATGCATAGATATAGATGGGATAGGCGCAGAGTGCGAGTATCAGAGTCATTAGTTAGTTAGTTTATCTTGATATTAATGAATATTGAAAGCTTATGTAAATGAACCAATTTGATTATCTGAACATGTCAGATTTGTCTATTTGAATTACTTAATTAATTATGGATTTATTGAATTTTTGTTCATCATAGGCCTTGCATGATCTTTAGGGCATTGCTCTAAGGCTCATGCGGCCAGTCGTGTACCGGACCCGAGTGCTGGGTTCGGGGCGTAACAATTGCCACTGCTGCCCATGATTTCACTGAGAACTTGCCAGGTCAGCCGTCCTTAGTGCCTCCCTGTTTTGATTTTACAGCCCTTGTTTTGAAATAGAGGGCTTCCTTCTTTTTCTTCTCCAGCCAGGTCTCTATCTCATTTATCCTTTGGGACCAACCTCAGAGCTTCAACCACCGCAGGGGGGGGGGGGGGGGGGGGGGGGCGATGGAGGTGTAATTGGATTTTGGCTACGCTTTTTAAAGCGTTGTCTAATTATTTTTCTCTTTTCTCATTTGTCCTCAGATGATGCTAGTTTACACAATGCTATCTAGTATCGTTGTAATATCATGTCTGCCGACACTATCTAAAAGCATTGGTAAATTTTGGCGTTGGAGCCAAAATTACTAATACTTATAGATAATGCCGGCATATAAATATAGAAATAGCCAACTTTTTCTGAATTGTTCTCTCTTCTGAGAGAAGGCCACCCGTCCCCTTCCCTATTTTTGATTTTCCCTCGTGCTCTCTTGTATCTTTCTCTCTCTTCGTATAATTTGAGTGGATCCCAACAGTGGGTCCTTGCTTCTCTCTTTAGTGTATGTGTTGCTCCAGCTGAAGGTTCTCGACTTCTCGCCTCTCTCTCTCTCTCTCTCTCTCTCTCTCCCCTAGTCGACTCCAATAAAGGGCCCTTTCCCAATCCGGCAACCATTTATCATGTCAGCATTCGCTCTTGCTTTGCCCTGACCGGACCATTCTCTTCTAGTCGACACTATCAAATCTAGATCATGTAATACAACTTATGACTACTTAGATCCTGCTTAGATATTTCTTTAAGATTGGATTGAAAATTCTATGGAAACCGAGCATATTGGTCCATCTAATTCACATTTTCTAAGGGCCTTCCTAAATCCCAGCTCAAATTCTAATTTTGGGCTGCAGAAAAAAAAAATCCATCAAATTTGGGCTGGAAGGTAATTAGTTGATAGAGTCATATTTAAATAAATAGCCTAATTTAGAAATTCTATAAAATTTTCAATATAACTCTCTAGAAATATCTAAATATATTTTTATTTTATAAAACAAATCAAATAGTTCTCAATTGCAATGCACAAAAAATTATCTTTCACAATAGGTGCACCAAATAGCCGTGCATGCAGCTAATGGATCTCATTCATCAAGCCTATCTCTTATTGTACCATCATAGAAATTATTGATGGTAATTAGCTACATGCATAGCCATATTGGTGCATGCAGTGTAGAAATAATCTCACTCGCATGGACAATGTTGGTTAGTTTAAAGATGACTCCAATAAAATGGAGCTAATTTAACCACTCTCCGCGACACAGCAACTGGATTACATAATTTTAATTAAAATAGTAATTTAATAAATTAATAAAGAGAAAAAACTATAACGTCCGGGCTGGTACCCGTGGTCGGCATGGTTGGAAAAAAAAAAACTATAACGAAGGAAAAAAAAAACTTTATCCATGAGTAGGAATGCAAATGGATTGGATCGGATCGGGTCAAATTCTGAGTGACCCCAACTCAGTTGAAGATCAAGTCGGATCGGATCAGATCTATGCTTATAATTTTTGGTCCAACGAATCATTTGGATTGAACCGGGTTTAGTCAGATTCGGATAAAAGAATTTGGATAAACCTAATTTGGTCATATCATAATTCTGAGGTGCTGGGCGACCCATGACCTGAAAGACTTGCAATTGACCTCTAGTCAGAACGGATGACCCATGACTTCTAGCTAAGTCGGTCTACGGGCCAAATTTCATATCACACTATTTTTTATCTATATGACTGATTGGACGGAACTTGGTGTCTCCCTGCTCCCCTCTCCGAAGGACAAAAAATATCCGAGACCTTCTTCCAAAATCCAATTCCATTGCAGAAAACTGGCACATGACCCATATTTAGTTCAGTGTTCCCTCACCTCCTCCCTTGAAAAGTTAAAAGTGGTGGTAAAGAGGCTTGCGGGCCGCCGGCGAGGTCGTTCGCAGGTCATTCTGCGGTGCTGGTGGTGGTGATGGTGATGGTGGTCCTTCTCGTTTCTTCTCATTTATCTTCTCTTTTTCATTTTTCAAAGAGGCTGTGATGATTCGTCTGATTGGCGCGGGAACCTCTGTGTGAAGAAGTGCTTTCTTTCTTTCTTTCTTTCTTTGTTTTCTTGGACGGCAGGGCAAACTTGGAGGGCCTGCTGGTGCGCAGGCAACCGTTTGCAGCCGCTTCTTGCTTTCTGGCACAGACTGACACGATGGTGAATATAATGATGGATCTGAGCCTCTTTTCTTCCTCTTTTCCTCCTTCCTTCGCTATTTTTCTTGAATCAGTTGGTTTTCCTCTTTTGCTAATTTGTCCATCGTTTTTCGCATTTATTTGATGCCGCATTTTGAAGGGGGCGCGAGTTAAATCTTTGGAATCCTGCCAATAATTGATATGATAGTATAGCGGGTGAAGAATGAATTGGGGCATAGATTGCATCTAGGGGTCTAATTACTTGTTGATGCTATTCTGGTTGGTATTTATGCGGAACTATTAATTCAATACTTTCTTTGGTGTTATAGTGTTTTTTTTCCTCAGAATGAACTTTGAAGAGGAATCTGCCTCCCCTCAAGCTTGCGAAATGAATATGCATTCACAGGCCGCTACATTTTTATGTTCAGATTTATTTATAATGTTTAGCCATGGGCAAGGTAGATTATTTCTCTACATTTTTTTTTTTTTCAGACTGAATGTCCAGCGTTTCTATGCTTGCTATTAGGTTGTAATGAGTCGCCTATCTTATTAATGCTTTAAAAGTTGGGAGAACATCTGGTGTAGAGTAATCTGTATGCTAGAAGAAGGGTGTAAATGTTAACTCACTACTTGACACCCAATGCTTATGATGTTAGAGAGTGGGTCAACAATGTATATCAGGCCTTAGCACCCCTCCTGCTTCGTGTGGGCCTAGACCATTCACATGGAGAAATAAAGAGGACAGGAAACAACTCTGGATGACAATTAGGAAGAAATGAAGATAAAAAATGATTGAAGATGAGAACAAGTGAATCAAATAAATTGTTGACTTCAAAGGGATTTGAATGTACGACCTTCACCAATCTTGGCTTGGGTATCATGTTGAATAACCACTTGATCCAAAAGCTTAAGCTACTACGAAATAGGTCAACATTGTAAGCCAGGCTGTAACAGTAAAATCTAGTCTCTGGTGGTTGGCATATTTTTCTGGTTGCAACTCCTTTTACAGCCCCACTGGGAAGAAATCACAACAATAAGGTTATGGGGAAGATCTTTATTGGCTGAGAATTTTTTTCGGTTCCTTCCAGTTTCCTGTGGGTTGTCAGTTTCATTTGGTGAGAAAATCTCACTCTATTGTTCTTTCTTTCATTCGTTTTTTTTTTTTTTCTGGGAGGAGGAAGGGAGGTGCTGATCAAGATGCCCCTTGTAGAGGTTCCGCTACGCATCATCCTCTCCATGTCTGGGTCGACTGCAGAGGTTGTTATGTGGTTTTGTGATGGTGAATTTTAAAGCTGCATGCTTGATATAATGGTGTGCCAAACTTTGATGGTCTGTTGATCCATTGGCAACCAGCTGCAGGCTTTGGGGAATCACATTAGTAAAGCTTAAATGAATTATTTGCAAGCTGCTCACTTTTGGCTCAACAGGTGCATGCTTAATTAGTCAACATGCCAAGGTTGTTCATGAGGTTTGTGCTCAAAATAGCTTTTAGCGAAACATTAGGTTTGTCCTTGTCCTTTGAACTCTTACTTCATATGATATTGATTTAATGAGCAAAACATTGAGATGCATCTTCTCTTAAATTTCATGACTATGTCTTTTTATTCTTTCTGATGATTTATATTTAATATCAAGGTTCTACAAATCTTTACATTTTTGTGGTAGCTTTTACAATTATATTCTTAGAAATATTTGAGGACATTCAAGTTGCTATAGAACTTCTTATAAACTGGCTGTTCCAATTTCTAACCCTTTGTCCCCATCCTCTCTTTTTCCAAGTGCACTACGCATGCTCGATGCTAGATCTGTCCACAGAAATAGATATCCTGAGTTCTGTGGTTGTTCTCAGGCTTATGATAATGCTTTTGGGTGAGTTTGCCTTGTTTGGAGTGCTGTCCCATCTCCTAAGTCCATGATTTTCTCTTTATCATGTGACCACCATCTCTATTACATCTTCAGTCCCATCCAATTAGGTCACAAGTTTTCTAGGCCAACAGAAGATGCATTGTCTCAAAACTTCACTTATCAGCCATCCATCAAATGCTCTTTCCTCTTCAGCTAGTCACATATGTAACTTGTTGAGTTAGTTTATGCATCTCTCATAGCAGGCTGCATTGTGATGGTCTGATATTTGGCAGGCAAATATTGCAGCCTATCAATGACTCAATCAATGTCTGATAAATTGGAAATGCTGAGCCTCCCCTTGATTCCCCTTTCTCCTTTCCCTCTCTTCCAATTCTTCTTTCTTTAAAAAAATTAATTCTGCTTAAATGTTTTTCTTTACACTAAGGTTTTACAAGTTTATTTTTGCCAGGGATGTTCGTGTAATGCTTGGCATCTCATATAACATATACTACTCCTTTCTCCTTTTTCTACTACCAGTACTCTCCCTTGACCTGATGTCTTGGAACTAAGGTTTTGGCAATTCCTTTTCATGGTTTTTGCTGTCTTTTTCCTCTCATTTTATAGTATTAGATGCTACTAAATTAATATTTTGTCATTTTTTCAAAACTAAAGAATATGAAAACTTACACAAAACATAGCAGTATTTTATATACTGCTGCTTTCAATTATCCTTGCCTAAAGGGTCGAGTGGTGGAAAGAGGTTGCTCCCTGCTTTCAAGTATGAAGAACCTCAGAGATAGATATTCGAGGCCTTGTTGTTACCAACAGGTTGCCTACTTGTGCTCTAGAACTTTTATATTCTCTCTGCTGCTGCTGTTTCATCTTCTTCAGTTTTTATATTCTTGTGGTTACATAGATGGTAGATGTAATGATGAGGTTAAACAAACAAACCTTAGGTTGCTGCACTTTTGATTTGTGTCTCCAAAAGAGAGCATTATCATACGTGCAAATCCTTTGCAACTCAGTAGAAAATTCCCACAATTAAAGTGTGTGGCAGATTTTTATTGGCTTTGTTAATCTGGATGTCATTCCATGCCCTTGGCTTTGTCATATCAAATTCCACCAGTGAAGTTCTTGCCAGAGAAGAGTCAGCCATTCAGGCACATGGACCTTCATCCCAGGAGTGGATTGCTTGGATGGTATTTTGTCACATTTGGGAAATCCTCAGTTGGTTTGTCAGATGAGAAAGCTGCTCATCAGCAACTTGTTTTCAGCTTTATGTTTCACGTAGTGAGTGCTTACTCAAATCAATAAGTTCTCATTGCTTCAGATGATCTACTGTTCTGCAAGCAACTGTTTGCAGCCATTTGTTGTACGGGTGCAAAGGACCACAGTACTTCCTGATAAATGTTAAATCTGGACTTGAGATTTTTCTTTTGATTGGAAGGGAGTATGAACCACATGGGATGTGGACTTACTGTTATTCTCCCTCTTTTGCACATTATTAAGGATTTATTACTTTTTTTCCTTTAAGATTTTGTTTTTAAGGATTTATTATTTTTTTAGTTTTACGTTCCTTTACTTTGTTGCCACATAAAGAGCCATATTTCATCTGGAGGCCACAGATGAATCCATACCTTATAGTGGTGGATGAGGGATTATGTCAGAAGAAACTTGGATCGTCTTGGATCTTGCATACTCAAAAGCTCATTTAGTTCATTCAGTGGTGGGAGTTTTGGGATTGGCTATGTGATAGCAGGGAAATGGGATGACATTTCTTTAAGTTATTTTTGAATTATTTTCTTGCAGAATTAATTTTATCTTGCTTTGATGAGAAAACTAAAGCCTGTTTGCAGATAACCATTGTAGTGGCAGGTGGAGGTGTGACATGTGTATAAGCTTTCTTTCAATCATTCTTAAATTATTTTCCTTATAGACTTAAGTTTATGCTGCTTTGAGAAAATTAAAGCCTTATACAGGTAAGCATTATGGTGGCTAGTGGACAAATGTCAATGTTAAATTATCTCATCAGTTCCATGGCTGCCTTTAATTTCTCAATTCATGCCAATCGCCCTTTTACTGCTATCTTTGTTTTTCCCTCTACCTCTGCATTATCTACTTCCATTTCCAATATGATAACAAAATTCTCCAAATTATTGAATAATTCTTAAATTATTCTTTCTGTTGGCCAAGTGTTTATTGAAATTATTCTGCATATCCAAGCTAATAATTTATTACTCAAGTGCTCCTGAATTTTTTATATATTTCATGATCTACTCATGAATTATTCAAGAAGCAATCATGAGGTTACAAGTTAGCAATCCTATATGTCGCTATTGCCTGTGGTCATGCTACTGTAGTATACTGTTTTGGGCTCTACCATTATTGCTTCTACTTGATGAATTGTATAGGTATTGTTTGTTATACATTATCTTTGTAAATTTCCTTTTTCCATTATCCAAGTTCAGCATGTTTCTGAATTTTGAATTTTGTCACTATTTGAATTGTCTTAAACACTGACCTCATGACTATGATTTGTTACTACAGTTTTCTGCTCGAGCAATGCTATGCAGGCACATTGCTTTTCAGATACTTTGGCTAATCTAACCTTTCACCAATGAAGTTCTTGCCAGAGAAGAGCCAGCCATTGAGGCACATGGACCTTCATCCCAAGAGTGGATTACTTGGATGGTGTTTATGTCACCAGAAGTTTGATATAGTTAACCATGCCATTAATCTTCGTTCTTGTTTCCTTATTCTAACATTTCGATGGAGGCAGGGATGATTTTCCGGCTGAAGCTTTTATGCTTCAAGCACTGAATTTTCATGAATGCACTTTCTCCCAATACTCGTTTTAGAGAGAGGAAACTGTAGGTGGCCATACTCTTGTAGTTGTTGCACAGTAATTGGATGCCCTGGTGCACCACTGGCAACCATTGCAACTTTCATAGATTATGCACACAGTTTGACAATTGGGAATCCTGAGTCCCTCCACTCTGATGTTGCAACAGTCTAGTAATCGGGCAAACCTGCCCCACCTCCCTTCATTTTTTATTTTATTTTATTTTATTTTATTTTGAGAATACAGTGGTTAGTCATGACCAAGGTCCGCGGTACCGGTCCGGTCCGGCGTACCGGTCGCCGGCCGGACCGGTACGGTACCGGTCCGCACCGGTACCGTACCGGTCCGGACCGGTACGGTACCGGTCCGGACCGGTACGGTACCGGCCGGGCTCCACGAGTCAGACTTTTTTTTTTTTTTAAATGTTGTCTCTGTTGGATCTTAAATTAAATGAAAATTGATGTTTTTTTATTACTTTTTTCATGATTTTTGATATTTTCATATTTAAATTTAGGGTTGAAATTTGAAACATATATGATGCATGATTGCATGTTACGTTTTCCTCCCGTTCGAAATGATAAAATCATACACATAAAATATCTTCGAATTAAGATACAATCATTTACATACATTTAAAGTACTCTAGGATATCTAAAATCGGGACGAGTGCCGATGGCTCTCGTAGATATCTGGATCATAAGTATAATCAGGAGGAGGCAAATCAACCCAATCAGAAGGAACACGCGCCAGGTTATAAGAACTGTCGGATCTCTCGCTCACGCTCTGGCTCTGAGAGGTGTCCTCTGATTGTGTAGGGGCCCATCCAAATATGGCGGAAGCAAAATCCAATGCACCATATCCGTATTCGTCAGGCTGAGGCTGTGGATAATAGAATCCGTATCCGTATGTCCTCGGATCTGCAGTCGTATCCTGTCTTCCTGAACGACCTCGAGGAGCCCGTCTTCTATATCCAATAATATCCTCACGATCTCTATCAGGTGGTCGACCGTGGTCCGTATCCTGTGTAGCACCCATAAATTGGGACTCACCGGTGAAATAAAGACCACCCTCCGGCTGTGTCTCATGAGTACCATACTGTCCTCCGCTCCCTCCATGGCTAGAAGATCCATCACCACCAGAACCTTCATCGCTACTAGTCCAAGTCTCTTCCTCGACACTCTCCATTGGGATTCTTTGTTTTCCTTTCCTGGCCCTCTCTGTCTGGCTCCCCTGTGCCTGCGGCTGATCAGCTCTGGGAGTGCGTGGAATATTGCGCTCAGCCCATTGCTCTGGATCGACCCCAGCTTCGGTGGCTATGAAGGTAGCTGGTCGTGGAGGCGATCCTGGCTCGTCAAGCTCGGGCTCCTGCTGCTGGCCTACAAGCCAGCCGAGTAGTGGATCATCGTCATCAGCGGTGAAGGACCCGTAAATCGGATCTGTATACTTGAGCTCCACTTCCTCCTGGATGCACTTTAGCCTCAACCGCAAATTGTAATGCACATAAACAAGGTCGTTGAGGCGCTTTTGCGTCAAACGGTTTCTTTGTTTGCTGTGGATAAGGGCGAAGGTGGACCAATTGCGCTCACATCCACTAGAGGAGACTGTTTGGGAGAGGATCCGGATAGCTATCCGCTTTAGATTTCTCGCGGATCCGCCAAAATGCACCCACCATTCAGCTGCAAAAATATTTATGAAGATTACATATATGATAGTTCCATAATAGTAACTAAGTAACACCAGGTGAATGTTTTGCTGATGTGTCACGTACCTGGATTCATATTGTGTTTGCTGACGACAGCCGCTCGTTGGCCAAAACTGTAGCTGCCCTCTCTAAATAATTTGCTCTGTGAAAAATAAGCATAAGAAAACCATGTTAATAATTGAAGATGCTGATATACTTACACATGCTAGTAATTACTAAATCATAATTACCTCTTCAAGACATAGGGCCGCTTTTTCTGGATCTGCCTCCATCTTGTAAATCACATTACGCAAAGCATCCAGAAGTGTTTCATCCATACCAATTCCATCTATGCTGTACTGAAACCGGGGGTTTAGGTAGTATGCTGCACATATACGAGACTATCTTAGCATAATTATATAATTATATCCATCACTATAATTGTCACTATAATTATATCTTAGTTTACCTGCTAGATGTAATTCCGTACCCATTTGCGCTCCCCACCTTTGCTCAATGATGTTGATGTATGACCGGCCATGTGCTGGATCTGCCTCCATAATCTGATCCTTTGCCTTGACCATCATGTGATACAAAAATCCCATCTGGGGGTAGATCTCGCTATCTACGGCCCGCAGCACTTCATATAATGGTTTGATAGCCTTGACTATTGTAGTAGCCCGCTGCCAGAATGGTTGTCTCGTCACCAAGTCTTCTATCTTGCTCCCTTCAGAGCCGGCATAAGAATATCTACTATCATACCACTCCGGACTGGCAAACATCTGACGTAAGGCTCCTCTCTTCTCGAGTATGCTATCAAGTGCGATGAAGTTGGTAGCAAACCGTGTGACTCCTGGTCTCAGAATCTCTCCCCCTGCATACTTTCTCATCAATGAAAGAACCCAGTTATGGTTATAAATATACCTCGTAATGCGTTGGGCTGTCTCCACCGTTTGTTGCACCCTACGGATCTTTCCAATGTCCATCAACATAAGATCGATACAATGTGCAGCACATGGGGTCCAGAAAATATGTGGCCGCCGCTCCATCAAGACTTGCCCGGCAGCCTTATATTGCGGCCCATTATCAGTGACGACCTGCACGACATTCTCCTCTCCTACCAGATCAATCACATCCTCCATAAGTTTCAGCATGTACGAGGTGTTGTGCACAGAAGCCGAAGCATCAATCGACTTGTGGAAGAAGGTCTTAGCATCACAGTATGTCAGGAAGTTGATGATGCTCCGCCTGGTCGGACCGGTCCAACCATCGCACATGATGGTTAGTCCATATATGGGCCACTTGCTCTTGTAGGAGTCAATCCAATTCTCCAGCTCCTCCTTATTGTTGTCAAGAAGCTCACCGTATATATCCTTCGGGCCTGGAGGAGCTACACCGGGACCGACAGCTTGTATGGCGGCAATGGCAGACCTGTAGTATGTATTGTCTGCCACATTCGCTGGGATGTGGCTGAAGTGAAACCAGGATCCAATAGCTCGCCACATAGTTTTCTTCTTATCCTTCATCCACATTGTGTCTACCCTCTGCTGCCTTGAATCTCTACTGGGGAGAGCATGCGGATCTACATCATGAATTGTCGCTCCTTCTGCAACTCCTCTAGATGACTTCTTTCGGCTACCAAAACCGCCCAGCATAGATGCAATCCGGCCACGTTCTTTGCCGACGCCCTCCCTTACTGAAGTTGTCCTCAAGAACTCTGGATCTTGTCTAGTGCTTCGAGAACCGCCGCCCGACTCGTATGCAGAGGGCCCAAATCGAGCTCTATGCCTGGCCACCTCCTCCTACTGCCACTGATCATCCAGGCTTGCATGCATGGCCGCCTGAATATCTGCCTCCTCCTCATCTAGATCCTCGACCTCCTCTGGCTCCCTAGAGTGATAGGAAGGTGGCTCTGCCGCTTGGCGATCGACCTCCGCCCTCTTCTTGGAAGCCACCTCCTTCGCTTCTTTGGCCTCAGCAAGATTCTGCCTCATCAGCACACGAATCTCGTTAGGACAATTTCGGCACGTAGCAACCTCACCGGAATTTCCGGCTAAGTGTTGCTTCAACCTGGTTACCCCTCCTCCCTTGAAAACCTTGTCGCAAAACTTGCATTGAAACTGGTGTAATTTATAAACTATTTTTTTTAAATAAATTATTAACAAAATTAATGAAATAATATAGGATAAAAAAACCGCACCTTAAATAGTCTCCGCTGGATTTTTTGGGCAGGACCTCCTCCTCGCTATCTCTCAAATCTTTCCGTCTCCGCACCTTAAATAGAACCCATTTCTATCATAAAAGGACAACTTATCAAAAAATTAAGCTAATAAAGTAAATTTTTGCATTATCTTATTATTTAAGTAATTTATAAATTATTTTTTTTAAATAAATTATTAACAAAATTAATGAAATAATATAGGATAAAAAAACCGCACCTTAAATAGTCTCCGCTGGATTTTTTGGGCAGGACCTCCTCCTCGCTATCTCTCAAATCTTTCCGTCTCCGCACCTTAAATAGAACCCATTTCTATCATAAAAGGACAACTTATCAAAAAATTAAGCTAATAAAGTAAATTTTTGCATTATCTTATTATTTAAGTAATTTATAAACTATTTTTTTTAAATAAATTATTAACAAAATTAATGAAATAATATAGGATAAAAAAACCGCACCTTAAATAGTCTCCGCTGGATTTTTTGGGCAGGACCTCCTCCTCGCTATCTCTCAAATCTTTCCGTCTCCGCACCTTAACTAGAACCTCTCAAGTCTCAACCTCAAATTGTTTGGGAAAGAAGTGAGCCTCGTTCGGTTTTTATAACCGAACGAGAGGCTTAAGTTAATCCCAGATTAACAGAAAATCCCAGCTTAGTAATGTTAAATTCGTACGGAAAGAAGTGGCCGGTCGGCCGCTTCTTGGTTTTTAATGGGAAGGAGTGGCCTCCGGCCACTCCTTTTCCTATTAAAAAAAGGGAGAAAGCTGTGGCCTGTCGGCCACAGCAATTTTTTATTTTTTTTTTTTCATTGAAAGAAGTGGCCGGTTGGCCACTTCCTTCACAAAACCACGCGCGGCGCGTGGTTTTTGAAACCACGCGCCGCGGTGGTTTTGGGAACCACAACGCCTCGCTGTGGTTCCCCGAAAAAAAAAAAAAAAATTGAAAGAAGTGGCCCCGTGGGCCACTTCTCCCTAAAACCACGCGCGGCGCGTGGTTTTTGAAACCACGCGCGCGCGTGGTTTTTGAAACCACAGCGCGAAGCTGTGGTTTCGTAAAAAAAAAAAAAAAAACCACCCGTACCGGTGCGAACCGGCCGGTTCGCACCGGTACGAGTCCCGTACCGGCCGGTACGGGGTCCGTACCGGCCGGTACACAGATGAAAACCGGATATACCGGTTTTCATCGCTCTCCGGTACCGGTCAAGCACCGGACCGGTTCGTACCGGCCCGTACCGGCCGGTACGGACCGGTACGGCTTTCCTTGGTCATGACCATCAGGATTGAACCTGAGACCCACCAACCAGCTGAGCTAGCAGCTGGTGGCTTATTTTCTAACCTTATTACTGTTTTGTTCTTTTTTCTCTTTGTTATTACTTTTTTATTTAATGCCATTTTTTACATCATTCTCAGAAATTGTCATCTTGGTTGCTTGCTTAGTGCTTTTGATTTCTTCTACTCTCTCTCTTGGTTTGATGTTTGAGGATTATGATTTTGATATATGTTTGATCCCTTTTCTCTTGTTCTTTAACGTTTTTTCAATATATGTTTAAAACCTTTCCAATGTTTGCATTTCCTGTCAATCATTTATTTTCAGTCATCAAGGTGCAAGATTAAGTGAAGAACTCCAACTTATAGACAGCACTATTTTGATCGATGCTAGTGGTATTATCATTGCTATTGCTTGTTATAGGGATGATTAGTAAGTGAAGGTTGGTCCTACCCTTTCATGATAGTGCTTGGATAAGGTGGTATTAGGAATAGTTGCCCCTTGCACTCCCAAGCCAATAATCTCTCCCTCAAGATTGCATATGACCTTTCTTTTGCAGTGCTGGTTCTTCACTTTACGTATTCTCCCCTCTCTAATTTCTGATTTCTATTCGACTGTTATGTTTGATTGTGTTTAATTTAAATACCTGGTAGTCCAGTCAATACAACTGCTCATCTGATGTTTCTTTTACTTTGAGTGAACAGTGAAATGTGATTTGAGCTTCCAAATATGGAATGAACACTGCACTTAATGGAAGCTGCTGTAAGCTCATTGTTTGCATCTTTTAGTTATTAGGAAAAAGAAGTCCTTAGAGGGGATGATGATTTTCCCAATCTTTACATTGGGCTATCTGTAATATTTGGAAGGGGTCTGCAGATGCACCCTATGTCAGGGTGGTTCAGTTGCTCACCTTTCATTACATGTCTGGAAAACTGCATTCTCCTGATCCATTTCAGCATGGTTCTTGAGTTGGTTGTTTTGAAAAGGCAAGTTTATTAAGTTTATCACTTTTGTAATATAATTGCTTGGCTCACTTGGTTGGTCCCGTGATTTGCAGGCAAATCGTTGCAACATTTCGGACTCTAAATGTCTGATAGATGAGCAAAGCAGAGCCTCCTCTCCCCAGTCTTGAGACACTAACCTTTCTTATTACCCTTTTTGTGTTGCATGTTTGTTTTTATGTCAAGACCCTTTTTTACCCCTTTAACAATTCCATTTTTATATCAGGACCCCTTTGTTCACAGTTTCTTCAATATTACAATCGGATTCTATCTAAGAAGGTTGATGCTGTTATTAGAACGAGGAGCTAGAAGCAGGTCTTCTGGTATGTGAGCTCAGGTCTATCGCTGAAAAATATAGATGGTGCAGTTATATATAGGACTTGCTTTAAATCCTAAAGTCAGGATCTTTTATTTATATGACTGACAAAAAGGTAAGCTTGTAGTGAGTGTGGCTATATTATACAAGGGCCTAGATAAGGGAAAGTGGACTAAATCGTGCTTAGGGAATATCTTGAAACTATAGTTGAAATTCATAGAAGAACTGCATTTGCTTTACTAAAGTTTGATCAAATCTTTTTGATTTATGATCAACCTCATTTTTCTAAAATTCTTGCTAGTTGCTTGAGAAAATAAATCAGAATCCTCAGAGGGGAATACTTGATTTAGGATCCATATTGTTGTACATCCATTGGGTGGAGATTTGAGTTTGCTGTTTATGTTTTACTTTGCAAAAGTAAATTACTTAGAAAGGGTCTTGCATTGAATATCTGCATCTTCCTGGTCTGTTATGTGGTTTGTTGAACTTCTTCCTTTTAAAATTTACTTTTAACTATAGGTGTTTGTTTTTGCCAATAGGATTTTGATGATAAGTATTGCTGTAAATTACATTTATAGTTGTAACTTCCAGCAATAAAATCGTTGGAGATACATGTTTAATTTATTGTAAAATTCTCATATGCAATTTGTTTGATTTTGAGCTAACTTAAGCCAAAAATGTAATGTCTTGTCAAATTCTTTTATTCTCTGATTTTGATTTGTCCTTGTTATACCCGTGGGATTGCAAGCTTAACTGTTTCAAAAATAGGAAGCTATAGCATCAAGCAAGGTATGTTGTACCGGCCTGAACTAGGCGATACAGGGCAAACTGTACCGTACCAATTCAGTACCGGTATCCGGTACGGGTGGTGTACCGATACTAGGTACGGGTGGCATATTGATACTCAATTCGCTAAAAAAAAAAAATCATACGGTATCGTACCGATACTGTGCTAGCATGGCACCGGTATGGAGTTCGGTACCAAGACGGCAAACTTTGGCATCAAGCCTAGGTCCAAGTCACTATAGCAGATCTATTGAGCTGGCACACACTCCAGAACTTGAGTTGGAACTTTGAAAGATCATGAGCGGATTGAAAGATGAAAAATTGGCATACAGGTGATGCTAGGAGTTTGCCCCATATTGTGATGGGGAATATATTTATAGTTATAATCTCTTGATGCATTCTAGAGAAAATGTTTAAGACCCTTTCAAACCTTAGTTTTTCTGCCCACTATTACCCGTCTATATATATATATATATGTAGTCAATAAATTAATATTGTGGAATTCATTAAATTCTAAATTCTAGAATAAGAGGTATATGTCTACATTGGAACCATCTGGTTTTGTTTTCTGTCACAGCTAACTATAAGCATAAAGGTTTTTCATTCATGTACAAAACTGACCTGATTACACCCTTGGGTTTGTTTTGTAGAACCAAACATTATATACGAAACAGTCAAATTACGATATTGTTGTCAAACCCAGTTTTTTTCCAACTACATGCTTAAGTGGTTGCAACTAGTTGATCCGAACTGGATTGCTGATGTTCAAGGTTTTTGCAGGTAGCAGAGGCCATTTTTCTCTACCCTTCTTATTCTTTCTTTGTTCTCCTTCGGGTTGGTGGTGGTGGTGATCTTGATGTATTCTATTTTCATTTTAAAAGAGGCTGTGATGATCCATCAATCTTGAGCTCTACATTGGCATGGGAAACATTTCCTATCCTGGATTCCAATATTTGCATTTTTCCTTAATTTTTACCAAAATATCGTCCTTTCAGATGGCAAGGCAAACTCAGAATAACAGCTGGTCCACAGGCAGCCGCTTGCAGCCATTTTTTGCTTTATTGGAGAGAGTTGGAGACTCGCAGGATGATGGATGAAAAATGCTTCGAGACACCTGTTATGCACATGCAGAGACCTCCAAATACTGATTTGGCAACTCCATGATCAACCGAACCCAATTTAAGAAACGAGGGTGTGGGGAATAGGGAAATCTTCTTCTATTTAGGGCATGTTGACTTGGCAAAATGGTAAAATTGTTCTACTGTGATTTAAAGATCACCGGAGCAATGGTCTGCCGAACTGTCCGGTTTGAGTAGTGCCAAGCTGACCCGGTGTGAAATCGGGTCGGTTTGGTGTTTATTTTCAGTTCCAGCCGGAACCAGTTCCGAACCGGCCGGAAAATGTGTGAACTGGCCGGAGCCGGTGCGAGCTGGTCGAAATCGTCGGGAACCAACCGGTTCTATTCGAACTTGATGCAATCGGGCGGTTTGCACCGAGTCGATCCGGTTTTGAACCGGGCTCCCTTTATTCTTTTGTCTGTTGCCTTATATGTTGTTGGGAAGGCTTAAGAAAGCCTTCCCGACAATAGGTGAAAGTGGCGGAGAGGTTTCCGCCACTTTTTCTTCTCAACAACTAAAAACTCACACTGATTCAGCTATCTAGCACACCAATAAAAGAAAAACAAAAAGCATCTACAACTCCAATAGTGTGTTAACGAGGAGTCAGTTCACTCAGATTCAAAGATAACGAGTTGCAGTTCTGGTGGATTTGAGCCCATTTTAAGATATTATGTTGCTTACTGGGCTACACATTATTATGTTTTTTTTTTTTCTGTTTTTCAGATTCAGATGTATGATTGCTTGGGACTTGGGGAGTACGCTAAATTTTTTGAAGATACTTTCAGTCATTAGAGTTTTAGTCAGTCTAGTTAGAATATTTCATTTAATTTATATTGACTTATGTCACTTTAGAACTATTAAGAATCATTTGGATAAATTCTTGATTAAATAATTTTTTTAGAATTATTATTGATTTGATATGATTTTTAGTCTTGCATGCTTGTATGATCCATTATACATGTATGCGGCGTCTATTATGCTCTGAGTTTGAGGTACGCTTTGGGTTTGGGGCGTGACACCAAGTGCACATGAGCTTGAAGAAGGTGAAGCCCTTTTCAAACATCTTAAGTGCTAATACCTAATATGATATGGATGTAATATTTAGTACATACCATTATCCTCCTAATCGATTGTCGATAGGATGTGGAGGGCATTGTTTACACCATATCTTGGCACTCGGGGATCACCATACTTGTGGCGGTTTTGAATTGTATCAAAAACAGGAACATCAAAGGGTTTTAGGCCAAGACTGAACTTTGATATCATTCAGTCTTTATCAAAAAAAAATATAGCACCTAATAGATCGAGTGAAGTAATCATTAGATTGAGTGCGTGGCTATCAGGAAGGTTGAAGTGTGGAGTTAAATCAGCCTAACTGGCAGTTCCAAGTAGGGAATCATTACCAACCAAAGATGACACAACCACAAGACTGAGCGGACAATTATGGTGGTTAACAAGGATATGACAAGTTAAAAAAGAGAACCACATTGATCGAGCATAGCTATTCATCTAACAGATTATGTAGAGGATGGCCATTATGACCATGTGAGTGGTGGATAGTTGGTCCCAATTACTAGAGCTATCAAAAAGGTAGAGGTCAGATGTGGGATGTTACCTTTGAGAGTAGGTAGTTACCATATTATTTATCTTATAGTATAAAAAATTGCATGTAATCTGAATAGCTAATCAATCAAACCAATTTATCTTCATCTTTATTTATGAGTTATCTTTACTTTTCAAATTCGATGTTTTAGTTTTCTAGTAGGATTTTAAGTTATCCATAATAGTAATAATAGTAATAGTAGAATATCTCGTAGCCCTGACTACATCCTACCTTATCTTCTTTCAAACAAATGATGTAATAATAGTAAAAATCCTTAAAGATCAAGGCATCTGGATCCACGCTACTATTATTATCCTTACTTTGTCTCCTTTTTGGCTAATCTGGTACCAATGGCTTATCCACATGTTTACCTAATCTAGCTCTCATGTTTGTTATCACTCTCTGCCAGGGAACAAGTCATTTTGTCACCTTGGTCTCTCTCTTGATGGAAAAGAGAGAGAAAACAACTACCTAGACCAATACGAGAGCCACCACAATGTGAGCCATCAAGTACTAAGATACGGCTAATTTGAACCCATCTCTAATATCCATGTATTTTTGATGTATTATTTTGGGTCATCACATGATATTTTTAAACAGATTTGGGTCATTCTAGATAGCTCATTATATGATTATTAAGCCCCTAATCTTTGGGATCTAATTCTTCTTCCATTTAGTTGTAAACAAAAAACAAGATACTTAGATGTAACTTTTCATCCGGATGGGTGTGAAAGAGACTAATCAACCTCTATAAATAGAGAGGTTGATTAGTCTCTATATAAGTGGAGACTAATTAACCTCAATAAATATACTACTATTTTCTCTCTTCAACAAACAAGTCCAAAAGTTTTTCTATTTTTATTTTTTCTTGTTAAGTAATAAAAATCCTAGAAAAAAATGCAGCTTTTTAAAGACCTTAGAAATGTTGGACATTATCTGCATCTATAGTAAGAAAATCATTATTTTAGTAAAAAAATTTAATTAATATGTATACCTTGTTTAATCAAATGCCATTTCAATTTGAGAGAAAATTAAATATCATTTCCATTATTCCTTTTCCTCCTTTTCTTCTGTACATTTTACCCGTTATTTTCATCATAAATCATGTGCATTCTGCTATGATTTGAAAACATGTTTTATATCATTTGGCTATTGCTTCAGTCTTATTTAGCTTGGCTAGAAATGCAAGCCATCCGGGTTCTTTATATGAAAAAAAATGCACGACTTATGTACTTTCATGTATCACAACTCATGCAATGTCATCAACAGCATGCCAATGACTAAATATATAAAAACCACATTCATTTGGTTGATTAATTAATTATTAATGTATAATTCACAAGAGTTGCGCTAGAATACATATATAGCATCTTACATGTAGCATCAAACGTCATTGAAGACACCCATAAAACTATGGTATGAGTCCCATCTAATCAAAATAGCATCATAAGAGTGTCTGCACCATTAGGGAATGAGAAATTTTTTACTTCCTAAGTTTCCAAGTACCTGATGACCACACATGAGCCCATTGATTTCTCTGAAACCAAGGCGGCCGTCTAATTTGTTTGGTGTTTCGTTTTCTTCTTTTATTTCTCATGTCATGCTCGTTATCATGCGTCATTTGAGTTTTTGTTTTGGTTTTTTTTAGTCTCGCATGAGTTACATGGAATGAAGCAGTTGACATTCTATGTTTCTGCTTCTAGGGACCGCAGAAGAGCCATTTTATCATGGCACAACAGTTCTACGTGTCCTTCTCCGATCTCGAGAGGTCGTCCTCAAACTGCTCTCAAGTTATACAAGAAGGTTGTCGAGCGGCGATGGGTTTCATCTTGCCACCTCCCCGGTTAGCTTACCGCTCCACTCGACGAGAAATTCTCTCCTATCGTGCATGCTGATAATTACAACCACTCGTTGAAAAATAAAATTAATAAAAATGAATGGTTGTAATTAGCAGTGTAAACGGCCACATGGTGCACGCTGTAAAATGATTATAAAGATATTTTTTTAGGCCATTTCACTCACTAGAGATATTTATGCCATTTCACTCACTAGAGAAATTTTTTTATGTGGTATAAAATTGATGAAAAAATTGAATTTTGAAAAATGCATGATCTCGAAAATGATGCAAATAAAAGATAATAATTATTGTGTTTATTATATAATTTTTATTATAATAAGATATGATCAACTAACAGTAATTATTTACACACTCTTTATTAATTATTAATATACATAGCATGACCAACCTTCTTTGAAATTGCTACAATAGCTCAAAGTTCACCGAACCGGTACTGAGACCCGTATTAGTCAGCATCCAGTACTGGTCGGTGCCGGTTCGAACCGAGTCAAATCAGATGGAACTATCTGGTTCTATCATGTTCTGGTCGGTTTTGGCCAGAGCCAACCCAGTTCCCACCCCGTAGGAATCAGAACCATTTTGTAAGAACGAACTGATCCGATCAGAGACGAGGTCAGCTCAATTTGGGCTGAACCGGCTGATACGGATCGGTTCAGCTTTTCTTGCAATAGCTATTATAATTTTATGATCTTGTTATAATAATTTTTGAAAGGGATTATTGTATATATGGTATGTTGATAAGGGATACTTGTATAATTATTACTATTGACTATTATTTCATTATAATAATTTTATTTAAAAAATGTTTTTTAATAAAAAAAAGAAAAGCTACGATAGATTATAGAACTTTGCCTTTTGCCTAGACGATGCAATTGCTAGTGGTACATTCAGATAAAATTATCATACGAGAGATTTTTGTTTCGTGTTTGTGCAATTCTATAAAAAGAAGAATATTTCACTAAACAAGAATGCCTTGTTTGATAATCATCCATGACTGTACAGTGCAAACCGTGCACCGCAAAGGATCCATGCTCAAGTCAGGCAACCAAATAAGTTTTTAGATACCTTGGAATCTTTGTTTTAATGCCAGAGCCTAGCATAGCATGGGAAGGTGTCTCTTGCTTTAAAGTTATGAAATTTGTTATTTTTGATTTTACCTGAAAGTGATCCCAAAGTTTTTAGCTAGATTACTCGTCGCAATGCAGGATAGGAAGAAGCACAACAAAAAAAGTAAAGTGCCAAGATTCCCATATTTATAAAGTCGAGGTTTACCTGATCTTGGCTAATACAGTAAATTAGATTAATTTTGTAAATACTAGCTAATTTGAATAATAATAATTAAAACATTATTGAAAATCCTAAAAATAAATTCGAAAATATGGGCCAATATTTGATATTATATTGCTCAATATATCGATTTATATCCATATATATTAGAAGATATAGTAATAACCAAGATAGATCCAACAACAATCTTATGCAGTAAGAGATGCTAATCAGATCGGGTTAGAACAGTCAAAAATTTATCAACCTAAATTCAACCAATTTATTACACAAATCAAAAATCTGTTTCCGAGTTTGATTATTTCAATAAATAGATAATCTAAGCTGGTGTAAAATAGGTTAAATCGAATTAAACGGGCCCACAATTGATGGATTATTTTTTTTATATAAATTATATCTTACAGGCTACCACTATAATTTGATGTCTCGGCCTTATATCAGCCGAGATAGAAATGGTTTTGTTCCTGAGACTGTCATGGGCATTGCTTCATTTACTTTTTTTTACAAAAATAAATCTTGCTTTTGTGTTGACCGATAAATGGTTATGGATATCTTATTCCTGCCGTCCTGCATCCAACTCCAACCATGCAACATAAAATACAAGTAAAAAAAAACTTCATCGTATGCTGCCAGAAATCGTCCGTCCGTGCGGTGACAAAAACTCTTGTTTAAGATCTCCGCCCACCGTCCCATGAACCAATCCAGATTGCGTCCTCCGAAATGGACGGTCCATATCGCTCCACGCAGATTCTCCACCCTTCATATGGAGATCTGGATGTCATCGACCCCCCTCCCGGAAGATTCCTTACCCCACCTCTCCCGTCCGATCAAAATCCACCGGTCCACGAGCCATCCCATTCTTTAGTACTAAATCGAACACCCCCTTCCTCGTCCCCCACACCCCCCCCCCCCCCCCACCCTTCCATCCAATTCCCTCGCCTCCTCGTGTCTGATGCGCGACTGAAGGGCCGTTCATCTCGTTGCGGTCAGAGCCGAGCCCCGAGCTCTCCCCCTCCGCCATTAATGACGTCCTCCGCCCTCGCCTGCAACCTAGGGTTCCCTACCCTCCCCCACCGCCGCCTCCGCGTCTCCAGACCCCCCCAGTCCCACTCCCTCCTCTCCCGCCAAAATCTCATCCTCCCGTCCCTGCGCTCCCCCTTCCCCAAATCCCTCCCCCGCCTTCCATCTCGTTGTGGCGCTTTCCGCCCGATCTCCTCCGTCCGCGCCTCCACCTCCGGATCTGCCTCCGCCGCCCCGGGCCCCGCCGTCCCATCCAGCCCGCCGTGGCAGGGCGCGGCCCTGAAGCCCCTGGTCGCCTCGATCGCCACCGGCGTCCTCCTCTGGTTTGTCCCCGCCCCCGCCGGCGTCTCTCGCAACGCCTGGCAGCTCCTCGCCGTCTTCCTCGCCACCATCGTGGGCATCATCACCCAGCCCCTCCCCCTCGGCGCCGTCGCCCTCATGGGCCTCGGCGCCTCCGTCCTCACCAAGACCCTCCCTTTCTCCGCCGCCTTCTCGGCTTTCGGCGACCCCATCCCATGGCTTATCGCCCTCGCCTTCTTCTTCGCGCGGGGATTCATCAAGACCGGCCTCGGCAACCGCGTCGCCTACCAGTTCGTCTCCCTCTTCGGTAGCTCATCCCTTGGTCTTGGGTACAGTCTCGTCTTCAGCGAAGCCCTGCTCGCCCCTGCCATTCCCTCGGTCTCGGCCAGGGCCGGCGGGATCTTCCTCCCCATTGTCAAGTCCCTCTGCGTGGCCTGTGGCAGCAACGTCGGCGATGGGACTGAGAACCGGCTCGGCTCTTGGCTGATGCTCACCTGTTTCCAGACCTCGGTGATCTCTTCCTCGATGTTTCTCACTGCCATGGCAGCCAACCCACTGAGTGCTAACCTCACTTTCAATACCATTAAGCAAACAATTGGATGGACGGACTGGGCCGTGGCCGCGATAGTTCCTGGATTGGTTTCACTGGTTGTTGTGCCGTTCCTGCTCTACTTGATCTATCCACCAACAGTGAAGAGCAGCCCAGACGCTCCAAAACTTGCCAGGGAGAAGCTGGAGAAGATGGGGCCGATGACTAAGAATGAGATTATCATGGCAGCGACACTGCTTCTGACGGTAAAGATGTTTTTCTCCTCATTGATTTCAGACATCCGTTTTTATTTTTTTCGAAAAATTGCAGTATACACACAAATGCTGGTTGCTATAAATCTTATTTGCTAGTTATTAGTTAGCTGCTGTTTAAGGCGAGTAATTTTTGTTTTTTAGTTAATTGTCTTGGCTACAATTAAGTTGGAAGGTTGGGTGAATTGTGGTACTGAATTTTGAAGGCAGTTCCTTTAATTTTTGAAGTATTTCATAATGATACTAACAACATCTCTTTTTGATTAATATTTATTCAGCAAGAGAATCCTGTGTGGGGCAAACATTAAATGGTAGGTCTCACCAAAATTAAAAAATAAAGGAGCAATGGATGAGATAAACTATGTAAGGATGTGAGAAGAAATGGAAATTATATTGAACAATATGAGGGACAGTCTTTAGTACTTGCAAATGTAAACATGGTTAATCCATCCTGAAAGATAAAAAAACATTTTTACCAGATGTAAAGTGAAAGTGCTGGTAGATAGGAAAGATGCACGGAAAATGAGTTATATTGACATTCATGAAGGAGCACAATTTGTTGTTTGGTCTCTTTTAGTGATCTTTTCCATGAATTTTCTTTCACTGAAGAAAGGTGAGTCATACAGCTTTCATCTTTAAATTCTTAGGCATCTAGTGAGACATCATGACACTATCTTTTGATGCAACCTCTTAATTTTTATAATGTCATCAGCAGACAAATGTGCCAGGCTATTAATAGGCATTGAAAGTTTATTTTATATGCTTTCTAGATTTTCCTTCTGTCGTGGTTCTGTGGCTTTGGATGTCTTTCTATTTCCTTTTTTCCCATGGGACCATATGCTTAGCCGCACCTTTAGCTTAAGCTTCTCTACTTTGTTAGTAGGCATGCATATATCCTTGTTTTTTAGGTTGACAACCTCCTTCTATTCATGGTTTTCTCACCTTACTAAACAATTGCTCTTGCTTTTTTGTGCTTATGGACATATTCTTGCCTTTTCCACTTAGCGGCTCAACTTCTTCATCCTTGTTCTTTTTTTATTATTTTTACATATAGATATCTGCCTTTTTATGTTACACAAGGTGACCTGTATCATGTTTTGCACAATTGTTTTTGATTCACTTGGCTGTACTTTATGCATAATGGAGGTGAACTTCTCCATGTATATCAGCAATTCTCTACTCTGCTCAGTTATTTTTTTTTCAAAAAAAATTGAAGTCTTCCACTCCAATTCCAGGAGACTCTTCTCTTGTAACTTTGTCACCAAAATACTGCTTCTCTGCTCTCCAATCCCAGGCATCTAGGTCAAATGATATATTTAGAATATTGTTCTCCACTTTTTGTTTTCCTCACTTAGTTTCAACTGAGTGCCTGAGGCCATACTGAATGATACACACTTCATTAATCACATGTTCTATTCTGCCCCATGCTGGTGTCACTAAATGTTTGATGGCATTCTATAAATTTTGTTTCTATTCTTGCTTATGGGTTTTCAGTGCATGTATGCTATCTACTTGCACACTCATAATCTCTTGAAGCTTACATATCAATCTCCTTTGTGTGTTCAAGTTATAGAAAATTTAAATGCTATAAACCATTCTATGAACCTACTCTCCAGCATTATTCATATGACCTGTCATTTCTACAATAATTGTTTCTATAATGTTTTTCCAAACCTCCCTCCTCTTTAAATTATACTGTCAACAGTCATTCTTCTCCTACCAAATGTCCTTCTCTAGAGACTCCGACTTTTTTGCTCCTTCCTTGCATAATATTAATCCATGTGGGTGTAAGTGTGTGCAGCATTGTATATGTATTGTATCTGCACATAGTTTGTGCCTCATTGCTATTATTCATTATATTGTTTCTAGTTATTACGTCTTGTTAGTAGCCACACATCATACACATGTAAATTCATACTTATGTACACTGTTTCTAAATTGTTGGATGCATTTGTTGGCTACATGCATATGATAGATTTTTTTTTTTTTGAGAAAATTTCTTATGACAAATATTAATAATTTATTCTGGGGATTTGCTACAAGGAAAAAATGCATGTAAGAAACTATCCTATGGATATTTAGTAGTTCTTAATTGTTATGGTTCTTTTGTATATGTAGATGCATAGAGTTGTTTAATTTTGAATATCTTGTTTTAATGCTCAATATGTTGAAGTTTTTCACTAGTCAGCATGTATGAGGAAAGAAACTATCAAGCCCACTTTTTTTTTTTTCAATTGTTCCTCCTCACAATCTTTTTTACTTCCTCAGAAATATCTTCCATACTTTCATTCTAGCTAGCTCATCCATTGCATCATTCTGCATCATGTGCTTACGAAAATGCAAAGCATTTAACTCACTGATTGATTTATGCATTTGAATCAAAATTTCTCATTGCAAAGTTTTGTTGATGTTTTTCTAGTCTGAATAATAACCCTTTCCATTGCATCTCTTTCATTTCTTTGGTTTTTTCTTTTGCATTAAAACTTTAGTGGGGACTTGGATGCTTTTACTCTCTTATAAACCTTGTACTGTCATTGGAGACGATGCTTCAATAAATGTCTGTCACTCACCAAATTTGCCTCTCTAGACTGAGTAATATTTCTTCTTGATGATTGCATGAGTTTTTCATCTTGGCCATTCCCTTGAATTGTTTTTATTCATTGTTATAATTTTATTTATTTAGTTGTGTTAGTTCATATGGTTCCATAAAAATAGAGCTCGTAAGAAGAGTTTGTCATTTTGCTGTATATTGAATCTTATGCTTTTAGATGTTCTGTAGTCATCAATTGTAGTTTTCCTAGCAACTTATCAATATCACCATCTTTTTGTTTTTACCTCATCATCTTAAGATATGTATGACTGCATAGAGTCTATTTTTAGATGCATCTACACCTTAACAACAAATGCACATAGCATACCACTAAACATAATTGGCTGAGGGAGAATCAACAATTGGTCAAAAAGAATTGGCTGAGGAAGAATCCACATTTACCACTTATCTGTGTATTTATTTACATTTGGTTTTACAGGAGCTTCAACTTAAACAATTGCATGCAAACCATCAGTTCTTATTTCTCCAAATCAAACCTTACAGTCAATTTTGATTGCTTTAATAAACCTTACAAATATGTCTTATAAGTTATTTCCTTTCTGGATTCACAGAGATAATGTTGGGTTTGCCTGTATTGTTCAAAAGTTTTTGGCCTTTTTACACAGGATTCCAATTTAAATAATACATGATAAATTTATGAAGTGATATTACCTTCAATGTCCTTATATAGGGTATTCATACTTGCATAGTGTTGGTCTGAAGACATGAAACCAAAAATGTCTACCACTCTTTACTGTGAACACTGTTCATATATTGAAGAGCTGTTGTTTGGTCCTAGGTTTGGTGATGGAGACTATTTTGATTCAAAAATTTCTAGATAGTGAGTTAATGGTTGATGCTCAAAGTTGTCACCGAAGTCCATGTCTGATACATGCCTGGATGATGCTTGCCATCTCCAATGTGAGGCATCATATTTGAAAGACTTTTTGCAATTTCCTTTTTGATTGCTTGATCTGTATTGATTTTGCAAGTTGAACAAAATGCCACCGTTCATTGATGTTTCAAATACCCAAGTATATGATTTAGTTGTTGCATGATTTTATGTGGTGTATCCAATACAGATTGATTGCACTGATATAATATGTGAGATTCGTTTATAATATATGTCATGTCAAATGTCATGGTAGTACCGAAGAGTGCTTCTGTATTAGCATGTTGCTTTCATCCTCCATTTACCTAAAAGAAGATTTATCTGTATGGTTAACCCTATCAATCAGGATGGCACTGCAACATAGTGATTTCTTAGGCGATATTTCATACAAGGAAACCAACAATTTTAATGCATTTACCTTAAATAATTTCTGTTTCAATTTGTTGTCTGTGTACTTAATATATAAGTTACAGTCCTTGTGAATGGCAACTATCAATTCTTTATCCTCTTATTTATGAGCAGGAAAAATACAACATTGAGAAACAATGACGTGTTATTTTGTTTCTTTATAAATGTCAATGCAATATATATAGTTTTTTTCTGTCAGCCCAATAAGCAAACATTCAGTGCGACTACTTTGTAAACTCTGTAATTCCTATTATGGGTTCGACTTTTGTGTTTTCTACATCTACTTAAAATGAGCCTTAAGATATTTGATGTTCTTCATGATGGATAAACAATATATATCCTAGCAAAAGCTAAAGCCAGTGCAGCATATACTTATCCGCATATGCCTGTTTGTGGATACGTATATACATTCACATAAATGCATGTGTACGTACATACATATTAGCACACCTACATATACATATTTATATATATAAGGGTGTGTTTGAGTTGTTGGGTCTATCAAATTTAACCTCAGATGGAATATTGTTAGTTTACTAGAAAGTCCTTATTGTATCATAATTATCAACATGGTTGTTTTGGAAATATATATTTTTTTAAAAAACCTTAACACTTTGTGTGCCCTGCGCTCGCACCCCATTGATCTCTCTCTCTCTCTCTCTCTCTCTCTTTCACATGCACATGCACACAAACACACACACACATTGAGCAGCCGGAATCTTCTACCTAGAGTAAAACACCTGCTTTGTAATCTTCCCGCGTAGCACTTCCTTGCTAGAGGTATTTCTAAAATATCTCCTCTTCCCTGCACCCGCACTTACTTCCGATTATGACAACTAAGTCTCTATCTCTCGCTTATTTTTTCTAATTTCATTTCATTTGTTCTTGTATCTCATTGATAATCTTTGTCCTTGCCTGCCCATCTCCCTCTTGCCTTCTATATTCTAACTACCCCACCTCTCCCTTTCTCTCTCTCCTCCTGCCTCTTGATTAGCTTTTGCCTTGCAATCTAGGATTGCCTTGTAAAATCTCCTCCAATAATTGCCTCTCCAAGCTGGCCTCTCCCTCCCTCACCCCACCCCCCCAAATTTATTTAGTGCACTCATTAAGATTATGAGACCATTAACTAAATAGAGGAAAGGTCAATCAGTGAAGTCAAGGTGTTTAATATCTATCAATTTATTCTTCTTTTATTTGCTTAATATTTTTTATAAACATTACTTTGTTTTGTATAGTAGCCATTTTTAACTTTGCTAGGTGTTAATGATCACACCCCTACATAGGGGTGGAGCTAGGATTTTTCTTTTTTTTTTTGCTTGGGGGGGGGGGGGTAGCTTTACAAAAAAGAAAATAAGGGATGAGTAAAAAATGCTATATCTAGATTCCCACAAGAATTGGGAATGTTGAGAACTTGAAACTTAAAATTTACTTTGTCTTTGCCTTTGACATCATCTAACAAAATAAAAATTAAATTATTGCATAACATCATGGTATTGTCTAATAATTTGAAGTAGATAATAAGGTATGTATAGAAGGATTATTTGGACTTCTAGCAATTAATGAAAAATTTTTGAAATGTGCAAGAACTTCGAGTCTTTGAGATTTAGATTTTTGTTCATGTTTTTTCTTGATCTTCGGCAAAATGATATTAAGCTGCTATGCTAATATAAAGTAAGGCCCCATTTGGCAGAGCTTTTGGTAGGACCCTTCAAAAGTACTTTTGGATGGAATAGATATGTTTGGTAAAAAAATTAAGAAGCTGTATTAGCTTTGCCAGAAAGCTAAAACTTCTTGGGAGAAGCTCCAAAATAGAGCTTTTTGGAAAAAAAACACTTTTAGCATGCGTTGGAAAGATGTTTTGATTTATAATTTTTTTTTTTGGACCAAAATACCCATGATAAAATATTATAATTACAGAAAATATTTCTTTATATTACAGAAATCTGCAGAAGTCCCAACAAAGAAAACAAAAAACTAAAAAATTAGTTCCTCTATATTAATTAAATATTAATATATAATGATAATAATTATAATAATTTATATTTTTATTATTGTATTATACTTTAAATATAATATTATTTTACATTATATCATAATACATTGATATGTTATGTTATATAATATCAAATTATGTTATATTATTATGCTATAGTATATAATATTATATTACTATATTATAATAATATTATATTACATTACAGTAATATTATACTATATCATATATTTATGTATTAATACATATTATATTTTATTATACTTTTTGTATAATACTATGCAATGTCCTTCATGATTATTTTGTCATACCAAAAGTACTTTCTCAGTTTGTTTACTAAACACATGTTAAAGTTCCACAGCACTTTAGAAATGTAGTTACTAAACAGCAAATAACTTTTTCTAAAAGCTCTATTTCAAAAAGCTCTACTTTCGAAAGCTCTACTACGAACAGCTCTGCTAAACGGGGCCTAAGGGAATAGGGGATAAATATAAGCATAACCTTTGAATCCTTGCAATTGGACAAAAAGGAATTGTTGATTGTCGTTGACTTCCAATTGTTGTTTTCTTTTTAGGATAATATTTCTGATAATATTTCTTCTTATTTAGAGAGAGAGATGCAAGCAAGGGGATGAGGGATTTTACTTCTACCAATGGTTTGATGTCGCATGCAATTAGGATTTAAATTAGAGGATAATTGGATTACTTTGATTTTTTGTTAGTCCATTTGATTAAAAATCTCATTCCATCATGATAAATTTACTATTCTATTTTATTTTTGGTTAATAGTCTTTTTTTTTTCGAGCTTGTATTTTCATTCTTATATTTTTATTATTGTACTGAAGAAGAGATAGATTTCCTACTTGGATGTTGGAACTTTGACCCAAAAGAGTAGAGAATTAGCAAATACATTGTTATGTAGGAAAATCAATATTATTTGTTTGCAAGAAACTAAATGGAAAATGCAGTAAATCCAAGAATATCGGGAATGGTTGTAGACTATAACTGAGGATAATCATAGAAGTGGAGTAGGAAGAATTGTGAATAAAGTAATAAAAGATAAGATTATAGATGGGAAAAGGATCAGTGATTGATTAATAGCCATTAAACTTATTTTAGAGAGGAGATTATTAATAGTTGGTGCTAGCAATTAGATATTAGCCCAGTTCCAAATGTAACAGTGGTGTATGAAAATTAACTCAGCAAGTAACATAGTGACATGATTGAAAGAAAGCAGTTTTCTTAGGTGGACAAATTATCTTATGCAGAAGTGCTGCTTCTTCTTATGAGATATTATTGTTTAATTCATGACAAATTCAAAACATATAAAGATATTTTCATGCTTCCATGATCATTTATAGTTTGGCTACTTTGGACAGGTTTGATTAAATACAAATAAGATGGGTATCTTGATGTCTTAAAAAAGTGATATATTTCATATCTTCTTTCTGTATAATTCATGTCAAGTGTTTTCTTCTCACTCATTTTGTCGATCGAGGTTCTCTGGATGATGATGGAAAGCTGGATTTTACTTCCCCTACTCCTATGCTAATGGAGGTTCATTTAGGAATTGATTTGTTTCTTTTGTGTGTTGAGGTTACCATATACCACAAACTTTTTTGTTTTGTAAAATAGTAGCAGATGATGAGTACCTATTTGCATTACCTATCGAATGTCCATAAGTAGGGAAAAAGTGTATATATGGAAATAGAATTCATTTGCATAATCAATCAGTGAGATCACTCTTTGCTGATTCACATGCTAATGTCTGTGCCAACATGGAGACAGACATGTATTCAGAGTAATTGATAATTTTTACAAAATGGATATCTATTTTGCCCATGTAACATTTGTATTCCCTCTGAACAGGTGGGACTTTGGATATTTGGAGGGAGACTGAATGTGGATGCAGTGACTGCTGCAATTCTTGGCTTATCTATTCTTCTCATAACTGGGGTTGTAACGTGGAAAGAATGTTTGGCTGAAGGGGTGGCATGGGATACCCTTACTTGGTTTGCTGCACTTATAGCAATGGCTAGCTATCTTAACAAATATGGTTTAATCTCCTGGTTTAGCCAAACAGTGGTTAAGGTATCATATATGATAGTTTTTGCTCTGTTTTCTTTTTTTGCCCGTCACATATCTTTGAAACAAGATAGTAACTGTTTCAAAGATAGTAACTGCATGTGTTTTAACCTTCTTGACACTTCTGTATTACCTAATCTTCTTTAATCTATTCTGATATTTTATAGATGGTTGAAATCAAGGTCCGCCGTACCGGTACCGGTCATCATATCGGTGGCGGCCTGGACCGGTACGAACCCGGTCCTGTACCGGTCCGAACCGGTGGCGTACCGGTCCGAGCCGGTCCAAGCCGGTCCGAACCAGTCCCGTACCGGTTCTTCAACAATAAACTACCGGTACCGGATTCCACGCTGATCCGATACCGGTCCCAGGCCGAACCGGTACGTACCGGCCCGTACCGGCCGGTACGGACCGGTACGGCAGACCATGGTTGAAATAGTGTCTTTTGTTGGTACACATCCAACTATACCAATTTATTGGTTTTATGCCTTTGTGAGTGATCTGTTTAGTCTGTTAAAGTTGTGAAAACTTGGTTTTACCCTAACATGAGTTTCCTTTAGGTATTGTTTTCTCTAAGTTTGGTTGAGAATTAGGAAAATATCGTCAATTAACTTTAGAGAAAATAAGAATATAACCTAAATGAGGAAATGAAATTAGAAATTATTTTGGAATTTTGTTATTTTGTTTTGTTCTCATAGTTTCAGTAGTTTTCATTGAGACTAGTGTTTCATAAATCAGCATATGTGACTACATATGCAGATATGATCCTCTAACTGGACCACATTTCTTTTATGCAGAATGCAGTTTTTTTATGTGGCTGAGTTTTACAGAGCTGAATAGGTGGCCTGTTTATCATTATGCAGTTGCATATGCAGCCACTCTTATGTGGGCCCATTTGAGCAGAGTGGTTTCAAGCAGATTGTTGAAACTCCGCTTATGTGGGCCCATTTGGTTTTATGTCATGAAGGTCAACTATGGAAGCTATTTTTCTTCTTCAGAGATTAATTGAGAAATATAGAGAAATCCAACAAATTCTTCATATAGTTTTTATTAATTTAGAGAGAGTATATAATAGAGTCTCAAGAGAAGATTTATAGTGGATGTGAGAAAAGAAAGGAATTTCCATTGGTTATGTTAATGTGATTAAGGACATGGACAATGGACCGGTTACTAGTGCGTGAACTATTGATGGTAATACTAATAAATTTTCAATCTCCATAAGTTTATACCAAGAATTTACTCTAGATCCTTATATTTTTGTGCTAGTTATGGATGAGTTTACTAGGCACATTCAATAGGATATTCCTTGGTTCATGCTATTTGTAGATGATATAGTCTTGGTAGATGAAACTAAAGTTGGAGTTCATTGTAAGTCAGAATTATGGAGTGCATTAGAATGTAAAGGTTTCAGATTAAGTAGGACCAAAACAAAATATTTAGAATGCAATTTTAGTAAAATTAAAAGTAGAGATGAAGGTGGAGTGAAAATCGAGAATAATGAAATTTCTAAATGCGATCAGCTTTGGTATTTAGGATCAATTATTCCTAAGAAATGGGAGATTGAAGAGGATGACATGGAGAAATGCAATGGGCATATTATATGATTGTAGGACATCGATCAAGTTGAAGAGAAATTTTTATAGGATAGCCATACAACAAATTATGCTTTATGATATAGAATATTGGGTAGACAACAATACGTGCACGTAATAAATATGATTGGAATGAGAATATTGAGATGGATGTGTAGTAATATAAGAAAAGATAAAATGAGAAATAAACTCACTTGTAAAAAGGTAGAAATATCACCACTTGAGAATAAATTAAGAGAAGGACGACTTAGATGGTTTAGATATGTACAATGCAAGCCAAGTGATGCACCAGTACAAAAGAGTGATTTGATATATATAGAAAGAAAGAAGGGTTGGGGTAGATTGAGAATCACATGGGATGACGTAATAAGGAAGGACTTGATGTCATTACATCTTTTAGAAAGTGTGGCCCTAAACAGAGCGGAATGGAGGAAAGGCTTCGTTGAGTTGAGTTGAGTTGGTTTCAAGTAGATTGTTGAGTTGGATGCCACTTGTAAGCAAGCTAGTTGTGGGTTTTGGCGTGTGCTATTGAAAAGATACCGAGGACTCAGTTGTGCTGCTAATCCGACTCTTTTCCTTCAAAATCCTTAGAATCTTAAGCTATGATCTCGTAAATAGAGAGAAGATTGGAGGAACGGCGAGTGGCTTTAGCACCTGAGGACCAGATTACGACTTTGGCATATAGTGGTGTATGATGAATGATAGAAAATAACAGCTTTTGGATTAGTTTTTCTTTCCCCCTTCCACTCTTCCTATAAATCTGATTCAGATCCCTGCTTATTCCCCTCGTCTCTCTTCTCCAGTTTCCCTACCTCTCTTTTCCCTCATTCAGTAGTCCCACCTTCTATTTTTTTTCTGAAATTTACTCTGTAATTTATAGCAATTTTTGTGCATTTTCTGTATTTATTGTTTAAATATTAAAACACTCCCCTGGCTGCTCATTGACTCGATCCCTTCTACAATTTCTCTACTTTTCTTCTTGGTTGAGATAAATTGAGATTTTGGTTCATCTCAAAATCAGCCACCTATTGAAATGACCAATCTTAAATTGAAAACTTACCAAGAGCTGGTGAAGGCTGACTTGTAACATCAAGTCCTCTTTTCGCTCCCTCTCGAAATCAAACATTAAGCCACACTACTTTCAATTTTGAAGTTTTTTTTTTCTAGTTTTAAATGTTGGGAGCTTTGGTCCCTAAGGCCTTTACAAGGTGCAATTGCACCCTTGGAGATCTAAAATGTATTAGGCATTACATCCTAAGGTAGATTTTTTGTTAGTCCTTCAGGATTTTCCATGAGGAAATCACTATCTCAGAAGTAGCACTTTGATTACGGCGCATTTCCTAACCATCTTTTATCCTTTTCTTTCATTCTTTTTCTCATTCTATCTCTATTTCACCACCGATCATGGTCACTTTATTATTTATTCTGTTGTATCTCATATTCAAACTTTATATTGTATTCCCTTTTTTAAGATTTTCTCTAATTATTTATTCTGTTCTATCTCATATTCAAACTTTATTTTTTGCCTAAAACCCTCGAAAATGCCAAAAAACTTGAGTTAAAAGGCTCATTTGCTCCTATGCTGTTGTCTCGCATAGGTTTTTTCATATTACTTTATTCTAGACAATTCAATGGGACATAGAGTTCCAGTATGCCAGAAAATTCTGGCAAACCAAATCTGGTTTGTTCTTAAATCAAAACTTTGTCGAATCACATTTCCATAACGTCTTAAGACCAAAGTTCTCATAGGGAGTTTCCTAGGTGCCTAGGCAACACCACCTAGGTACTTGGACAATCCAGCTGCCTATGCACCTGGTGCTTTCCAAGCCCTCCGGCAACGTTGCCACCCAAGTGTCCAGGTTGGCATCTCGGTCGGAACTTGGCTGCTTAAGCACAACCTTTGTCTTGAATGCACACTTTGTTTATTGATTTATTGAAAATGTTAAGTACTTCATAAAAGAAGTTGAGTCCATCTATATTGTGTTCCTTAGATAATAATTAATGCTTGAACATATGTTTCTAAGAAGTTCTAAATACTTTAAATCAGTTAAGAGAAAAATTATTAGGTAAAACTAAAGAAATTAAATCATTATTGCATTTCCTAAGTAGTTGTCAACTTTATCATTTGTCAATATGATGTTCTTTGATACACTTTTTACAAACGCTTTATGAGACTCTATATGAAAACATATAATTTTATTGACTTTTGGATTTTTTTTTACATAGTTGTCCACCTGACCACCTAGGCATTCCACCTATGCCTTTAAAGGGGTCAATGCTTACTTTTGAAAACTTTGGAATTGATTGATGTTGCTTATATATTTCTTATTAGTTTTCCAACCTTTGCATATCGAGTTCAAACTAATCATCGTACTAGTTTCTTTCCTCATCATTAGTATCAGAGATGTCCAAAGTCCTTCACATCAATAAGCTAGGGCAATCAATACTCATCAGCAAGGATTAAGGACTCGGTTTGTCCTGGTTTGTCTTAGCAATGTCATGCTGAATCATGGGGATACTGGGTTATAGGACGCATCTGGGACTTGGGTCTCTTCAGTTAGGGTCATCCCATGGCTTGGAGTGACTGGAATGGTTGTGCAACACTTGAGATAGCCTGGTGTCTTGGGACACCAACTTTTTTAATTTTTTATTATTTTTGCACTCTGTTCCTTTTTTTAATGCTTGCTCTGGTTTGTCCTGGTAATGTACCAACCTAGCCTGAGACGATGACTAGCCGTTGGTTCCAGGATTGAAAACTTGCTTGTCAATAACAAAAGCATAATTTTCATTGCACATGGAACCAATTTAACTCCACAAAGTTATATTAAACTCTAAAAATAATGAGTTTGGAATTTGGTTCAGTTTCTAACTTATGTAAATATAGTGTTCATGCAAATGGAAATATATGCATTACCCATGTGGCCACATTAGCTTTCACTACTGATTGCTGTTATTCTGCATAACTAGCTATTAATGAAAAATGTTTAGCTTAATAGATCATGACTATGTTATGAAAAGTAATTTACTTGAATTGATTTTTGAGCATCTTATGTGATTCTTGCAGTGAGCTTTTTTATGTGCTTCAAAACTACCATCATCTTGTTTTATTTTATTCTATTTAGCCAGTTGTCAAAATTTGTGGTTTCATTCCTTTGTAACACAATAACTCCTGTTAATCTGTGGAGACTGCCTTTGACAAATCTGTATAGCTGTCTTCTGTTGTTAAGGTACCTCAACTTATTTTTCTGTGAAATCTGCAAACAAGTTCAAGGTTCATGGCTTCCTGTTAATTTAGGAATCTGAATTTGGATGGAAGTTGGAGTAGGGTATTAACAGCAAAGTTAATTACGTAGAAATCTGAATTTTGATGAAAGTTTACAGTTTTGAAAATTATCTTGTGATGACACTACTGGTATTCATTAGTAGTAGGACAACTTGTTAAATAAGGATTCATAAAGCGAAACCAACCAGGAGAATAATTGACAGTTGTGGTTTTTATTTTAGATATCTGGGCTGCTTCTGACCATGTGATGTCACCAGTTCGATTCAGACATCTTGAAATTGGAGTAATAATATAGTTTTTACATTTTGTCATTTATAATTATTAGCATGTAAAGTGGGAAGCCTTTTGCAACTGTATATTACCATGCTATCATGAAAAATTATGTTGTGTTACTCACGGGTGAAACTCCTGTTCTCATTGACATGAAAAACTGCTTAATTTCAGTTTGTAGGTGGCTTGGGTCTGTCATGGCAGCTCTCATTTGGTATCTTGGTGCTTCTCTATTTCTACTCTCATTACTTCTTTGCCAGTGGGGCAGCACACATTGGAGCTATGTTCACTGCCTTTTTGTCAGTGGCGAGTGCATTAGGCACCCCTCCCCTCTTTGGAGCAATGGTACTCTCGTTCCTTTCCAATCTCATGGGTGGTCTTACTCACTATGGCATTGGATCTGCTCCGGTCTTCTATGGTGCAAACTACGTCCCACTGGCGAAGTGGTGGGGCTACGGGTTTCTCATCTCTGTCGTCAATATACTCATCTGGCTTGGTGTTGGGGGCTTCTGGTGGAAGACCATTGGCTTGTGGTGAGGAGCATGCTTCTATCTTAGCCATTCTTTTTTGCATGAGGCATAGCTGCCTTTTCCCAAAAATGTTCTTGGGAGGCTCAGAAATCTTACTTTCCTAAAACCTCGAGCAGAATGATTTATTTTGGTAAGATTGGTAGAGAAAAGAGAAGTGGCTACAGGTTTCATGATTATGAATTTGTATACAATTTCTTTTAGTATTGCTGATGGGATATTGTCCATGTGATTTTGTTGGGGGGTAAAGTTTCTCCTATGCTCTACAGCCTGATTGGCAAACATTAAAGAAAATGAACTTAATTTTGATCAGTTCATTTTTATCATTTTTGCTTATGTCCAGATTTTATGAATGTTTTCACAGTTCAGTTCAGTCTCTGAACAAGATCATGCATATTGAAGTTCATTTGTTGTTGTTGGTCCATTATGCTACTTTTTATGTGGTTGGTACCTACTGTTGCTATTAGGAGAACTTTCTTCTGCTATGATCAAGTTTCACCGAAAATTCGTTCTCATTGTTGTCATTATTAACCATTTCATAGTTTGAGCTCTTAGGTCCCATTTAATTTACTAGGTGTTTAGAACTCGAATCATCTGTATTATTTGTTGTGATTTTACAAGGTACTAGAGTACTAAAAAAAAAATTGTCATCACATGTAGCCTTGTTCTTAATTGCTATTGTTTACTCCGAAGGTGTGGAACAAGTTTCTCTACTACATGAATTAAACATCCAAAAATATTGTATATTTTTATTATGGGACAGGTGAAATCTAAGGAATTATTGGTCTAGTTTCCATTTTGCTTTGATGGACAAGATGAGAGCTACAGCTATATTATATCTTTATAATTGCTTATGACAACTTCCTTCCCAACTACAGTTGGATCAACCCAATCTCACCTTCTCTCCCGTCAAGACCATCTTTCAAGCTACTGTGACAACGGACAGTAATAATTCAAGATTTTACCCAAAAAATTTGTAAATATTATTTGGATTCTTAATATCCTATCTGAGTATCCAAAATCGTTCTAGCATATATGCCAACACAGGCTCTTACATCTTTTCTCCATTTAAGTTGTAATATTTTTATTAGGCTAAGAATCTAAATTTAATCACAAATACCGCCATTGTCCCATATAGAGGTGATCACGGGCCTTCTGGCCCGCCCGGCCCGGCCCGAAATTTTTCGGGCTTGGGCATTGAAAAAGGGCCCGTTGGTCGGGCCTGGGCAGGAAAAGCGGCCCGACCAAAAAAATCGGGCCGGGCCTGGACACTTAAAAAAAAAGCCCGATTCGGCCCGGCCCGACTATAAAATACTGATAATATTTAAAAAAAAAAGAAACCCTAAAACTAAAACTAAATCCTAAACCCTCCCCTCCCCTCGCTGAGAGCCGCCGCGACCAAACCCCCACCCAACCCCCCCCCCCCCTCCGTCGCTGAGAGCCGCCGCCGCCCCCGCCCCCCTTCCTTCGCTGAGAGCCGGCGCCCCCCCTTCCTTCGCTGAGAGCCGGCGCCCCCCCTTCCTTCGCCGAGAGCCGCCGCCCCCCCTTCCCTTCGCCGAGAGCCGCCGCCCCCCTTCCTTCGCCGAGAGCCGCCGCCCCCCCTTCCTTCGCCGAGAGCCGCCGCCCCCCCTTCCCGTCGCTGAGAGCCGCCGCCCCCCCTTCCCTCGCTGAGAGCCGCCGCCCCCCTTCCTTCGCTGAGAGCCGGCGCCCCCCCTTCCCTCGCCGAGAGCCGCCGCCCCCCTTCCCTTCGCTGAGAGCCGCCGCTCCCCTTCCTTCGCTGAGAGCCGGCGCCCCCCCTTCCTTCGCCGAGAGCCGCCGCCCCCCCTTCCCTTCGCTGAGAGCCGGCGCCCCCCCTTCCCTTCGTCGAGAGCCGGCGCCCCCCCTTCCGTCGCCGAGAGCCGCCGCCCCCCTTCCCTCGCCGAGAGCCGCCCCCCCTTCCTTCGCCGAGAGCCCGACTCGGAGAGGGAGAGGTTGGGGGGGGGGGAGCGGGAGAGCTCGGAAGTTCCGAGTCGGAACTCGGAGAGGGAGAGGTGGGGGGGGGAGCGGGAGAGAGGGAGGGAGGTCGGGCCTGTCGGGTCGGGCCTATCAGGTCGGGCCTGTCGGGTCGGGCCTATCGGGTCGGGTCGGGCCTGTCGGGTCGGGCCTATCAGGTCGGGCCTGTCGGGTCGGGCCTGGGACCAGATTTATAAGGTCGGGTCGGGCCTGGGACCAGATTTAAGCCCGACAGTCGGGCCGGGCCGGGTCTGGGCATAGCCATCGGGCCTAATTTCTGCTGTAGAGCCCGGCCCGAGCCCGGCCCGGCCCGGGTTTTGATCACCTCTAGTCCCATAGTTAGCCTAAAAGGGTTTATGCTATATTATTTCTAGTCTGTATAGGCCATGAGCTAGGTTCATTCTAGTATCATTTGTATAATCTAGGACCTCATTTGCAAAGTCTAGACAAAAGGTTTTAATTGAGTTTAATATTCTCGTTTAAGTATGCAAGATCGTTTTAAAGCATAATCGATGTAGGGCTAAATACATATCAACAAGGGCTCTTACATGCACTCTCATTCCTCTCCTACCAACTGCTACATATCTTTTGATGTCCTACAACAATGTTCAACAACTCAAGCTTCTTAATCCAATTCCAATATATGGAATATGCGTGTAGGAAGAAACCTCATCCGATCAAACCTGATCACATTCAATCTTATCCATTCATGCTTGATTGCATTCGATCCAAATCTAATTTTATTCACTTTAACCCCAGCATTGCCCAATTAACCCCATCTTAGGTGGGCTAACCATGATACATACATCTAATTAAGCAAGCA
Organism: Phoenix dactylifera; assembly: GCF_009389715.1. Lineage (NCBI taxonomy): Eukaryota > Viridiplantae > Streptophyta > Magnoliopsida > Arecales > Arecaceae > Phoenix > Phoenix dactylifera. Next base: position 12,239,906 of record NC_052397.1, read on the forward strand.
TTCTTGCACCTGCATCCTAAATTGAGCCTATTTTAGACCTAGTACATGATTGGGCAAAGTCAAAATTTCATGAATAAATATTTGAATTACTTAATGTCTTCACCACATAACCTGCCCCTCTTATCATAAGTACTCTACTAAAGGAATCTTCTCACACCCATGGGGGATGCACTTTGATAAAACCACCAGATGCTTGACATCCTCTCCCTCCCCCCTAGATCACTTACCAAGTGACACCCTTCTATCATGCCACCGTTGTATCTTCTCTAACTTGATTCCTCCTTCACTCTCTCCTTGCCATGCGCCTCCTAAGATAATATTTGTATTTACTCTCCATACCAAATTTTAGCTCTATAGAATAATATTCCATAACAAACTTTAGCCATTCGAGATACTAATCCCATTACACGCAGTAGCTTGCTTTTAATGTTCTATGTTTGGCCCTCATAGCATCACCAAAAGACTTAATTAGCCTTAATGCCTCCTAAATCTATCCAAATAAACATCTTCGCCACTAATTGTCGTGACCCCAGCCCGAAATTACAACCTAAAGTCATGACAACCACCGTATACTCATAAAATTTTTTTCCACAAGCATGCAATACATCTTATCATGATAGTAAAGCAACACAACAGAAAGAATTTAATTAACTAAAATTCAAAATTCAATAATTAATAAATCCATCTGAAAAATAAAGTCCAAGACTCTTACAACAATTACATCTCAAATAATAAGCCTATAAAAAGATTCTAATATTAATAGTGAATCTAGACTATGTCGATATTGTCAAATCTTGCTTCTAATTTAATTTCCATGGTAGCATCGGCATTCGCATCAAGTATCTGAATCTGTAAGAAAAAAAAGAGATAATAAGCTCAACAGCCAATAAGCAATGAACACTTAAACTATATAAATCAAACAATAAAATAAATAATAATGATATATTGAAAAGATGCATATGGAAGTATGTCAGTTCAAAATCAGATCTAAATATAAAGCAATGTAAAAGCATCATACATGCAAATCAAATCCAATCATAAAATTCAGTTTCTTTAAAAAATATCAAGTTCATCTCGTTAGCTATGTACTACAACCCCTACACTTATACCGTAGGGCTAGGCTAGAATAAGCTCAGAAATAGTCAAAGTGCCACTATATAACCACCAATGGCAGGTATCGAAATGCTAACTTATAATCCCCACTAGCAGGGATCAAAGTGCCAACATATAAATTCCACTGGTAGAGTCTTGAAATGCCAACATATAACCCCTACTGATAGGGTATCAAAATGCCAACATATAACCTCTACTAGTAGGGTATCAAAGTACCAATATATAACCTCCACTAGCAGGGAATTGGAACATAGTCTAGTTATGAATATAAATTTGTCTCGCATCAATTTTTTTTTCTTCTCAAAAATATGTTCAATGTTCAAAATCGAAAGATATATAGAATCATACAATATTAAAACCAATCGAGCAAAATCCACATCGAAATCAGTACATTCAATCATAAGTCATATAATATTTTATAAAAAGGCATATTCAATATCTAAATCCTATGCATCAAATTCATAAATCATAATTCAATTTAAAAAATATTTTATAATTTATCGACAAATATAGAAAAAGAGTTACATTACTTACCTTGGGAGTGAAATCAACCAATAAATCCAATCTACTCCAAAAATCTCTCTTAGAGAATAATATTCAAAAACTTAGCCATGATTATTTTAAGAACAGAAATTCTAAGTCCCAACACCCTCAACTAGTTGGCCAAGCGGAAGTGCTTAACATCCCGATCGATCCGAACAAAATAATTTTATATAAATAAGATCAGACTAGGATGCAAGTGAGTCAATAGAGATTGAGGGTGTCCAAATTTATTAGTGCCTGACAAGAGCCCTGATTATTTTAAGAATAAGAATTCTAAGTCTTAACACTATCAACAAGCTAACCAAGCGGGAGTCCCCAACATCCCAGTTGGTTCGGACAAGTAATTTCATCTATGTTACCTCACATGCTGACTTTTTCAATTCCTACACTAAAGGTGACTTTGGGCATATTCGATGGGGAATGAAGGTGTATCTCAAATTGTTGGAATGGGTAATATTTACTTGAAAATAAATATTGGTTGCAAATTATTTCTCAAAGATGTAAGACACGTAGCGGATATTCATCTTAATCTAATTTCTACCGAAAAATTAGACGATGAAGGCTATAACAACCAATTTGGTGATGGTAAATGGAAGCTGTCCAAGAGTTTTCTAGTGGTGGCTAGAGGTAAAAAGATTTCAACTCTTTATTGGATGCAAGGCATCAACACTCTTGAAAATGATTCTTCCATCAAATTATGGCATAAAAGGCTTGGCCACATGAATGAAAAGGGGCTGCAAGTTCTAGCCAAGAAAGAGTTCCTACCCGGCTTGAAAGATGTGTCTCTAAAGACTTGTATTCATTGCCTAAATGGTAAGTAGCATAGAGTTTCATTGCAAAGAAACTTAGGTTCTAGAAAAGAACATGTTTTGGATTTGGAGTATTCGGATGTTTGTGGTCCTTTGAAAACGAAATCACTTGATGGTGCACTTCACTTTGTTATTTTTATTGATGATTATTCAAGAAAAGTTTGGGCTTATACACTTAAAACTAAAGATCAAGTTCTAGATATATTTAAGCATTTTCAGGCCAAGTTTGAAAGAGAGATGGGGAGAAAATTAAAGTGCATACGGACGGACAATCGAGGTGAATATCTTTGGCCATTTGATGCTTATTGCAATGCCCAAGGCATCAAACATCAAAAAACAGTGAAGAAAACCTCTCAACAAAATGGTATTGCCGAGAGGATGAATCGTACCATTGTTGAACAGATTAGGTGTATGCTTTCGCATGCAAAGCTACCTAAACCATTTTGGGGAGAAGCTTTGCAGACAACGGTAGACTTAATCAATATGTCCCCTTCGTATCCTTTGCTTGGTGATATTCTCGAAAGAATTTGGAGTGGTAAAGATGTTTCTTATGCTCACTTGAAAGTTTTTGGTTGTAAGGCTTTGTGCACATCCTCAAGGATGAAAGATTCAAGCTTAACAACAAGTCAAAGCAATGTATTTTTCTTGGCTATGGGCATAATGATTTTGGCTATAGATTGTGGGATCTGGTGGACAAGAAAATCATTAGAAGTCGTGATGTTGTCTTTCTTGAAGATCAAACTATGGAGGATTTTGACAAAGTTGTGCAACCCAAGTCAAGTACCAATGATCTTGTGGGCTTGGGACCTATTCCTCCATCTTTGGTGCATGGTGAAAATGTGTAAGACTTGCAGCAAACTCATGAGAAAGTCCATGACAACGAGGTTGGTAATGAAGATACAAATGACGTTGATACTGGGGAGCCATCAAGTCAAGAAACTCCAATACCACCTATTTTAAAAATGTCAACTATAGAGCAACAACCTTCCAAGAAGTATTCTATTCATGAATGTGTCATGGTTAGTGATAAGGTGAGCCCGAAATCTACCAAGAAGCCATTGAGGATGCAAACAAAAATATTTGGTTAAAGGCAATGCAAGAAGAAATGGCATCTTTGCTTGAGAACAAAACCTATGATCATTAAATGGGAAGAAAGTATTGGAGAATAAATGGGTCTTTAGGCTGAAAAATGGTGACAAAAACCCAAGGTACAAGCCACAACTGGTTGTTAAAGGCTTTAGACAGAAAAGGGGTATTGATTTCGATGAAATTTTTTCACCAATTGTGAAGATGTCATCCATTCGGATTGTACTTGGAATGGCTGCAAGCATGAATCTAGAAGTTGAGCAACTTAATGTGAAAACGGCATTTCTTCGTAGTGATTTGGAAGAAGAAATATACATGGAGCAACCGGAAGGTTTTAAGGTAAAGGGTAAAAAGAATTTAGTTTGCAAATTGAAGAAAAGTTTGTATGGTTTGAAGCAAGCTTTAAGGCAATGGTATAAGAAGTTTGATTCCTTTATGGTGAAGCATGGTTATTCAAGAACAACTTCGGACCATTGTGTATTTGTGAAAAGATTTCCGGATGGGAACTTCATTGTTCTCTTACTCTATATTGATGACATGTTAATTGTGGGTCAAGATTCGTCTAAGATCAATCACTTGAAGATGGAGTTGGGCAAGTCTTTTGCCATGAAAAACTTGGGATCTGCAAAACAAATTCTTGGAATGAAAATCATTCGGGATCGCAAACTGGGGCTAATTTGGTTATCTCAAGAAAACTATGTCAAGAAGGTGCTTGAAAAGTTCAATATGGACAAAGCAAAGCTCATTGGATGTCCACTTGCTGCACACTTCAAGCTTAGCTCAAAGCAACGTCCTTTTAATGAAGAAGATAAGAGGGAGATGATGAAAATTTCTTATGCTTCAGCGGTTGGTTCGTTGATGTATGCTATAGTTTGTACCAGGCCGGACATTGCACATGTCGTTGGAATTGTAAATCGATTCCTTTCTAACCCTAGAAAGGAACACTGGGCAGCGGTTAAATAGATTATAAGTAATATCCGAGGGATTTCTAGTATATGTTTATGCTATGGAAAAGGCAAACCAATGCTTGAAGGGTTTAAGGATGCCGATATAGCAAGTGACATTGATTCTAGGAAGTCCACTTCGGGGTACTTGATAACTTTTGCAGGGGGAGCTATTTCATGGCAATCTAAGTTACAAAAGTGTATTGCCTTATTAACTAAAGAGACTGAACTCATTGCCATTACGGAAGCATGCAAGGAGGCACTTTGGTTAAAATAATTTTTACAAGATTTGGGTTTGAAGCAAAAGAAGTATGTTCTCTTTTGTGATAATCAAAGTGCCATTCATTTGAACAAGAATGTTACTTTCCATTCAAGGTCAAAGCATATTGATTTCAGATACTATTGGATTCATGATGTGTTGATTTTAAAGGCGTTGCAACTTGAGAAGATTCACAATGATGATAATAGTTCAGACATGATGACTAAAGCCTTGTCTAAAGATAAGCATGAGAAATGTAGAGCTTTGGCGGGAATGGTTGATTCTCCTCATAAGTCGAGAGGGAGAGAATTGTTGGGCATCCCTCCTTATGCATTTAATTATGCTTAGAAGTTGTGGGATGTGTAGTCTTCAAGTTTGCTGGGAAGACACTTGGTTATTTAATGTTTAGTTGGGTAATTGAAGCTTGTTTGACTACTAGTTTTAATGCAAACTTGTGCAAGATTCGTGCTTCTTTGGAAACTGGCTTTTGGGATTTCAAAGGGTGAATAGGAGTGGAAAAATACAGATTAGTGTGCTGAAATTTATAGCTATTACTTTGACTGCATTTCTTTGTCTCTTCGGTGACTTGGAGAGCTTGATGTCATATTCTTTTCAGTTTTTTCTGCAGCCTTTCCACTCTCTTGTTTGGAGCTTTTGTGTAGCTTCTTTCTTCACTTGTTAAAGCTTCCTTTTTGCCTATAAGTCCCTAGTCATTTTTTGTGAGACATTTATGTCTCTTGTAAACACTTTGTAATCTTACAAAGTTAATGAAATTGGACCTTGATCCCATGGACGTACCTCAATTGAGGAAACTATGTAAAAATCTCTTGTGTTGTTGTTTTGCTTATTGTTCTCTTTATTGATCTACACTTGTGGGGAACCATTTTTCCCAACACATATAACCACTAATTAGCGAGTTCCCCTTCCATATCTTACTTCTATAAGATTCGAAGGGCATTTCCCCATCACGGTGGCTTTGTTCTCCCTTTCCTTCTCTATTCCCCGTCTCATATTAAGAATAAAGATTAAGTGTAGGCTAAATGAAAGATGCCTCTATTCCCCCTCTTCTCTATTTCCCATTTCATTCCTCTGTTCCCCAATAATCCCAAGAATAAATATGAAGACTATGATGGGTTTGGACTTGGAATAACTCTGGCAGATGCCCCTTCTATAATTGTATATAAAATAAGCTGATAACCACAATATTTTCCAAACATGAGAATCATAAAAGGCATATATACAGACTAATAGCTCAAGATCACCCTTAGTAGCAAGTATAGCATGCTAATGAAGTCCAAATTCATGACTATGGTAAAATATATCTCTCACTTTAAGACATATCTAAATATCCATTTATTCATATTTACATTTTACGTCTATGACAACAAATAATAGATCACAATCACTAAATTATTTACCAGGAGATCTCTTGGACAATCAGGAGAAGTTCTGTCACAAGCAAGAGATTATGTCAAAGCCCTTAGATATTATTGAGCAAAAGGGTACATGTAGCAACTCAAAGTTGTTAGATGAGATTAGATTGTTTTGAGAATGATCGAATAGCTTTGGACGAGCAATGGATTTAAGTAACTAAAAGACTACTTGGCCTCGTAAAAATAACAAACTCAAATTTTAAAATATACCATTCTTTATATCTAATTATATACATATCATTGATGCATGCTATTTATTCATTTGATAATATTTGTTTTATTTTCAGTAGATGAGCCATGGAGATTGTTTGGGCATGATGCTTCAAATTTGCAAAAGTTGGCTATTCGACTTCTTAGTCAAATGGCTTCTTCTTCAAGATGTGAGAGAAACTAGAGCATTTTCGAACATACTTATATCAAAAAGAGAAATAGGTTGGAGCGTCAAAGGCTTAATGATCTTGTATATGTTCATTATAACCTCCATTTGAAGAATAGGTATATATAAGGATTTATCATTTTGTAAATACTTTGTTTTTTGTCACTTATTTGATTCGTTTCTTACTTTCTTACTTGCTAATTTGTTATTCATATTAGTAAGAACATATTTGAATTATTCTTGAATTTCAAATAATTTTGTAGTCCTTACAGCAAGAAAAGATCCTATAATCCGGTTGACTATGAATGCATGATAGAGTGGAGTTTTGGATAGTTGAGGAAGATCCGGAACTAGAGCTTGATTATGAGGAGTTAGAAAAGATGCTTATCAAAGGAGGAAATGCAAAAGGAGCAAAGTTCCAATACAACTGGAGGTTAGTTTGTTACTGATTTGATTAAAACTATATGCAAAATATTGGAGCATTAGGTTTATATTCATTTATCCATTTTAGAAACATACTTATATTTATTTATTTGTTGAAATGTTTGTAGATAATGGGGATGATGTGGTCCAAATTCAAGGAGTTGATTTAGCATCTTTTGATGATGGAAGTAGTGAAAGAAATAGTGGCGGACATCGCAATAATGACGATGATGGTTTATGGTGGTATTCAAAGTATGGATTATTAGACAATGTATGTGGATTTTGTGAGACTAATGCATTATTGATATGGTGTGATGCAATTCTATGAATATTGTACATAGACTTTATTGGAATTATATATTTGTATGTGGATTTTAACTTGGATGAGGATTTTTTAGGATCCCGGTCTATAGATTAGTTAAGAGTTAAAATATTGAGCTAGATTCATTTTATTTTAATTTATTTGCACAAATTTGGTGTACATTAATTAAAAGTAGGGTAAAATTTTGTATTTTTGTTTTTAGTATTTATCTCTATTTTTTGAATTTTTTATACTTTTAGATATATATATATAATTATGACATCGTGATGATGTCATGCTGACATCATGGTTGGACCGGCCAGCCGGACTGGGAATCGGACAGCTTTTCGGTTCACTGGCCGGTCCGGTTTTAAAAATATTAGCTTTCGAGATACGGGTGGGAGGAAGATTGATTACTAACAGGGTGAATCTAAAATGTCATTTGCACAAGTTTGAAGCCAAAATTGGCAGTTGGGGTTGGATGGACTCGTTAAATATCTTATATAGAAAAAGAGAGAGGATTCCTGATAGCCCTCATCAGTGATCGAAAATATATCTATCGAGATGACGGGTTTATTGGAACTTGATGGTAGGTCAGCAGTGCGAGTGCTTGTATAAGCTAAGATGTAAGTTAAGCCTGCAGGTGCACTTGGAATCCAATTATTTGGTTGCAAGTGATGTTGTTATAAAAGATTTTAAAGTTACAGATATATGTAATGAAAATGATTTATAGGTATTTAAATGCACGTCAATATGGCCTCCATTTTATTTTTTTTGGTACATCAGCGGCTCACATATAACAGGTGTGGGTGTTGCCCAAAAGGTAGGCAAGTAAAATAGGCTGCATAGGAGGCCACCCAATCCGCTATACTGTTGGCCTCTTTGTAAGCATGAGTAGCCTGATGGAAGATGCATTCATCTAACAGACGACGAATATCCCCTCGATCACCAGGGCAGAGTCCCCCTCAAAGAAGATGCGGTCTGCCCTCGCACCCCTCTCGCAAAGAATACTCTCTCCCATGCTGTTCTAATCTCAGTGCGGTCGACATACTAATCGAAGATATGCCGACCCCCGGCCGCCACTAATTTGGCCTGTTGATATCTGATGACAAAGCTGAAGCCGTAGCAACCACCCTCCTGGGTAATGTCGTCGAAGTTTACCTTGAGGAAACCAAGGTGCGGGGGCTCCTAAAAAACGAGAACACACCCCGACGCTACGTGAGCAAAATGAGAGTCCCAGATTTTTCTGGCCAACCTAAGGGATGATGACACAGTGACGTCAAGGACTTTCGTCGCATCAAGTAGGGCCCTGTCTACTGCAACTCTCGGGTGCTTGCCTTTGTCCTCGAAGACTTGGGCATTCCTATCTAGCCAGCAGTGATAAGCCAGATAAGCTGTCCTAATCCCCGTGATAGGAGGTCCGGTCTCCGAAAAGACTCAATCAGGAAGGTCAGAAAATTCTTGGTCAATGACCATCTCCACTATAGACCAGAGCAGGCCGAGGCATACTCCCATAATGAAGCCGCTCTCTAGCAACCGAAAAAGATATGGAAGATAGTCTCCTCCGCCTCCTGACAAGCTCAGTAGCTCGGGGTGATGCGTACCCCCCATCAGGTCAGCACTCTCCTGGTAGGCAGACACCCCAAAGCGACCTTCCAAACAAACAAGACCACTCGAGGATGAATATGCAACCGCCAGATTCACCCCCCCCCCCCCCCCCCTCTCAATCTGCATAGCCACAAGCCTCCTTACCAGCCTAATAAGGTTCTGTGTCCGCACTCTGGCCTACCAGTCTGGCCCTACACCTGCATGTCCTCCGCCTCAGCCACCAGGATCAGCACCACTAACACCCGCTCGATTAGCTACTCACCAAAGACCTGTCAGACAAGGTCCACATCCCAACCCCGCCCTCTTGGGGCTAATAGATTGTGAACCCTGTGTCCCTGCAATCCCCCGAGGTCGTAAAAGGTGGGCCACCTGCACAATGGAACATCAACCAGCCAACAGTCCTCCAGAACGTCTACAGCTCAGCCATCACCGATCTCCCATCCGATCTTCGGAAGCACCAGGGGGCACGGGCGCATATCTCTCTGCACAAGAAGGAGCTGCACCAACCCACACGAAAGACATGCGAGTCTGTCAGGTCTCCATACTTAGCCCTCTGCCTCCATTTTCTTTTACGACAAATTAACTTGCTAACGAGCTCTTTGGACGATGGCGCAATAATTCTTTTTTTGCTTTTGAAATAAAAAATATTGATAATAACTCCTGATAATTTTATCAACTAAACTAGTTAACGCCCATTTAGTTGAATCATATCATTTTTATGCAGTATATTATTCAAGTATAGCGAGCCATCACCATTTAATGCCCGGCTCATGGCCGCAACTCCACATCGTGCGTGGCAGTTGGAGATTGGTGCAACACTTGCACATTGGTAGGTTGGTGCTGAGGCCAGATCAGTCTCCTAATGCCACGTCAGCACTTCATTTGTTTTTTTTTTGCCACATCAGAGCTCGTGCGCGGCTGCGCAATTCGTAAACGACGGGCCTTGGAATAGTTGTGGCGTCGGCATTTTTCCATCGCCTTTTGTGGCTCCGAACACGACAATGACATCTCGTCGGTCTCGACACCGGACGAAGCCGTGCTGCCCGTACGTGACATTCCAGCGTGCGTGTCGTCATCAGCCTTTAGACTAGTGGCTTCACCTTTTCCCAAATAAATAAAAATCCCAGTCCGGACTTAGCGCTTCCTGACGTGGGAAGCCACAGGTTCGTGTCTTGGAACGTGCCCACCACGCGCTCTTGCCGACACAAATGGATGGCTGAGTGTACTACCGATGCCTTTAACCTTCTCTTCCTCCTCTCCTCCTTTTTTTTTTTTTTTTTTTTTTTTTTTTTTTTTTTTTTTTTTTGGTAAACAATAAGAGAAAGAGAGAAGTGGAGAAGGGGACGAGCCCACCCCACATAGCAGCCCCCTACTGAGCTCCCATCTTACCAGAAGAATATTCGATGCATGCAGAAATACCATATGTTGGACACTTCAGCCGGTTTTACTCATATCCTCTCCATCTATGGGTCTGGGTCGGATACCTCTCTGGCTCCGGCACGAACTCTCTGTGCGAGTACGTCACACCTAATACCACCGAGGCTGCCAGAAGATCAGTAATCCTTCCAAATCTCATATCCGAGCAGAGAGCATCCGGTCTCCATAATTTAATCAACATCCGTGCATTTCAAACTCGGAACCACCTGGTTAGAAGTAAGGCCCCGTTCCACTGAACTACCACCTCTGTGGTGAACCTTCTCTTTCCGATGAGCATTACCTCTCTCAAAAAAATGCCAGCAGCAAACATAGATCGTATGGACCACTATTTTCTTAAAAAAAATAGTTAAAAAATATTATTGGAGTTCGTTGCCTTTCTATAAGTGCTCAAAATCTATACAATACAATCAATATAAAACTAAACACATATCTGTATGATTTCTTATAAATATAATATTAATAACAACATGGTCTTTCCATCCAGACCACGCGCCCATAAGAAATAGAGCTCACAGACATATATAGTGGCTGAGCTCCCCCACCGCCCCTCCTTTTGGATATCAGAGGCCACCAAACCCCATCTTTGAAAAAATTCTTCAAAGCCCAAACCTAGGACCGAAAGAAAAGCCATTGCAACATGTCATGCTAGGATTGGTGCTTCACACGATTCGCACGAATCTCTTCAGTATGGAACTAGGTCCTGGGTACCATGGCTGGGCTCCATAATATTGCTTCTTAGATATTTATTCAATCAGCTTGTCATTTGAGTAGAGTGCGTCCTTTTAGAACGCACTCCCACTTAATTCTTTCCCCCCTTATCCCTATGCATCACCTAATACTAGCACAACTGGGATTAAAGGAGAGAGCAGCCTGGAACCTAGTGGCTTAGTGCTCCTCTAGTGGAGAGATCAGGTAGGGAGAGTGATAAGGAGCAGCAAGGACCTTGTTTTCTCTCTCTAGCCTTCTTATTGCTTATCTCCACTCACCCACAAATGGACAAGCCTAGCTTCCTCCTCCTCATCAGCTCCCACGAAGTCATTGGTGGGCCTCTGAAGAGCCCATCTTAAGTGCCTATCGTGGCACGACACGTCATCAAACAGCAAGGTAAGGGTGCTTAGGTCAGGGCAGCAAAGCGACACCCACAGACAAGCCATGGAGGGGGACAGCTAAAATATTTTGGTGTTGCAAATCCTCCGTGGGCCAACAATGCATTCTTTACAGAAAGAGGACCAGTACTAGGACTGGGTTGGCCCTTTAAAAGGGAAGGGACCGGAGGGGTGGTGGCATGCCGTCTCTACGAGATGGTTGGTGAGGTCTTCCTTCAGTCGTAGTCATTATCCAGAGTAGCTACGGAGAAAGAGAAGACAGTAGAAGCTCGAGGATACGACCAGGAGGATTGTAACGCATCGACAAGGTACGTATGTTGCTTTCTTCCTATGTATTGATCTTTTTTTGTTTAACAAAAATGCTTTAGGAACTCAAAAATTAACTTAAAAGAATCGCCCAAGGGGTGAAAATGGACCGGATATTATATGTTCGAATCTGCTTTCATATGCATAGAAATTTAAACAATTATCCGATCTATATCCGAATATGCGATTCTATTTGTAATCCTATTTAATTTTATATAGTACTCATGAATTTTTAATATATATATATATATATATATATATATATATATATATATATATATATATTAACGTAGTATTAATTTGATTTATCACCCATTTAGTTTATGATCACAAAGTTTAATTATTTAACTTATATCAGTATTAATATCTATGCTTCAAATATATTATTTATATCTATATTTATTTAAAATAAATATGGATACGAACTTTGCATCATCCATATGCATTTGTCGAGCAAATGTTTGTATTGGCAATAGTGCCATTGCATTGTGAAGGGTAAAAGAGAGTTGGGTGACCTTTTTTTGAGTATTCTTCTGACTTAGCAGTGCATAGCTCTTTGCGTTACCCTCCATGAGCACGCAATCCCACTGTTTTCTCCCTCCCACTTCAGCTCCATCTTGGTTTACTACAAACTCATGCTATGGGGAATGTAATATAATGGGAACTGAGGTAGAAACATAGCGGTACCACGTGGCACTTTGATATTGCTAGATATTTTCATGCCTAATGAGTATAGACAGTGGTAAAACTTCTTAAACTAATAATGCATCAAGCCATATAATAAGTTTAGAGACATGCATGCGTACAGGCGTCCATGCTTATATCTCACTTCTTAATCTAATACTAGCAGAAGCAGTTGTGGCGATTGATTTGTTATGTTCAGGGTGTATTTGTTTCCATGCAAGCGAACAGTCTCAAGTGCACTTCGACTGGAAGTGGTTACTTCTAATTAAGCATTTGTTTCCATGTAATCCAGCTCAAAGTGAAGAACTTGAGTACTCTCCACTTCAGCAAAAACAAACTTCGAACTTGACTTCAGCTGGGCGGCTCCACGGTCAAGTTCTAGCCTGGCATTTGCTGCTAATTCTAGCCCACTAATTGCTTGCGATCCTAGCCTGTTACTAATGGACCATTTAAGTAAGATTAGATGAAAATATCACAAGTTGCTGGTATACCTTCGCAAATTTATTATTTGCACATATACCCTTATAATTTTTTTTGTACATGCATAGCATTATAAATATCCAAAATTACATATATACCCTCTCAATTTTAATTTTGCTACTTATATATATATATATATATATATATATATATATATATATATATATATATATATACACCCTATACATTATTTTTTAGATTTTTTTGCATACATATCCTTCTAAATATTAAAATTTATATGAATATTCTTTTAAAATTGATATTTGTATGCATAACCTTATAAAACACTTGTTTTGTGCGTATATCTTTTTTTTTTCTTCTTTTTTCTTGCATATGTGTCTACACCATCTAATGTCATTAAGAAATTAGCAGTTTGAAACTAAAAATCACTAAAGTACGGTAGACATGCAAAAAGAAATATTTTTGAGGGTATGCATGCAAATAGCAACTATGCGATGGTATTCATACAATTTCACATGTTTAGGAGGGTTTACATGCGAAAAAAGTTAATTTTATTTTTATCTATTTTAACTTATTTTAACACTCAAACTTTAGTCTAGTGCTTGCTACTCAATATTTTCTGTAAAAATATTGCTCAAGAAAAATATTGTTCCAGCAATTAGATAACAAAAGGAGTTATAGAAGTTCTTTCATAATCATGGAATTATTCTACTTTATTATTCTTCATTTTTAACAACCACTATATGTTATTTTATCGAAAAATAGCATGTAATATTCATTATTCTAGATGCATATATGAGGGCATGTATTAGAATATAAAAAGAGATTAGAATCTCTTAAAGACACTTGATAGATTACAATGATCAAGTTTTCTTGCTACTACTGTACTTATGGATGGAAGAGTACATCAATCATTCCTAAGAAAAATCAATAAAGGACTTCATAACCTTTCAAACTTATTAATAACCACCACAGCCATGTGATAGAAAGTCAGGAGAAAAAAGATTTAATTAGTATATGGGACCCATCTTGTCATAGCAATTTTAAATCAGCCATTAGTTTGCACACAAGAAATTTTTAGCTCTACAAGATAAATATTGCAAATCTCATGCACTAAAAGATAAATATTGCAAATCTTTCACAACATTTTTTTTAAATAATTTATAAAGCTAAAGGTAGGACCTGACCATCTTTGTGTAAAAAAAAGGATACAACAGCAATGAGAGGGATTTAGATTCCAATGGCAAAAACTCCGATGAACGGAAGAGAGGGAGAAGGGCTACCAATGGTGGAAAGGAGAGTCGGGGAAATAAATTTGACCCCGAATGAAGGAGTGAAAGAGAGATTAAGAGAGATCGAAAAATTTTTCAAACAAGATAGAAATATTAGTTTTCAGTCATACCCATTAATCTGTTACCCGCCTCAGGGATAAAAAGATAATTTTATAATTTTAATAATTTTTAATTTAAAAGATCATAATTTTGGCTAATTACATCAACTGAATTGCTATGTTAAAGATATTCATACAAAAATAGTGTTTTGAGAGAGCATGCATGTAGATATCAATGTGGGAGGGTATTCATGCAAATTTCAATTTTTAGGAGGGTATTTATGCAAAAATACAAAAAATAATTTTTACATGCATATCCACCAAAATATGTGCATGAATACCCTCCAAAATTGCTATTTACATGTACACTCTTATAAACGTTTGTTTTTCATATTTATCCATTAAGAGTATTTCCATCATTTCAATTTTAAACTGCTAACTTCTTAACATTAGATGGTACGGTACATATGCAAAAAAGAAACAAGAAAAAAGAATATATGCATACAAAACAAGTATTTTATAAGCGTATACATGCAAATATCAATTTTGAGAGGATATTCATGCAAATTCTAATATTTAAAAGGGTATGTACACAAAAAAACTCTATTTTTTTACATATATACGCTCACAAATTTATTATCTGCATCTATATCCTTGTAAATTATTTCTTTTTGCGTACCCTCCTTTATTGAGTTAAAGGCATACATGCAAAAAGAAATAATTTATAAAGGTGTACATGCAAAAGCAAGTAATTTATAAAGGTATACATGCAAGTAGTAAATTTATGAGGTATACATATAATTTTAAATATTCATGAGAGTATACATGTAAATAGTAAATATGAGAGGGTATTCACATAATTTTAGATATTTATAAATCTATAGACACACACAAAAAAAAAATCCTTATTATTAATAATAATCATTAATGTACCTAAAATTCTTAGGTCCTGCACATCTTCCTCCAAAACACTTATAGCAGAACTTAAATCTTATAACCAAGTTCTCAAAACTCAAGTAATTAGAAATCAAATTCAGATACTTCATCACTTGCCTAGAAATAAACATGTCCATATGTTCCCTCGGATTCTTGCTGGGCCAGCTTTAAACTGTGGGTTTGTGAAGTGGACCAGCTTTAGCAAACGTTGACTAGTTTTTTTATGATTTTGTTAATCAAAAGTTGGCAGTTTAGGATGGATTTATGTATTTTTTTTGCTAAGTGTCTTAGAGCATGCCATACCATGGACTTGTGACCAACATATATAGGTGGCTGTCTGCGTCCCACTCCTTGAAAGCAGTGGGGGAGTTGCATCAACTCTTTCTTGGTTCAACAGATGGAGAGCAAGAGCCATTCCATGGGGAATTGGAGTGGATTGGGAGGTTTTTATTTAGAGATGGATCAGACTGCTTTAGTTATAATAACCTTTCAAAAAAGGGGTCTGCAAATGAATCTGATTAGAGCATTTAGTGATAAATATTTGGAAGTGGATTCATACTAAGCATTGATATGGGACCCTGCACGTTAGAAGTTCAACTTTTCACAGAAATTAGTTCTTTTTTTTCTTTTTTAATTTTCATATGTACGAAGCTTAAATAAAATATTTCTAGACCCATCTAGAGCACTCTATGGAATCCACAATAGTTTCAGCGCTTCTATCAAGTTCCAATTTGATGTTGCATGAACACAATAGATCTCTCAGCGTATGTCTATTAAATTCAAGGGCTGTGAAAGAAACCAATCTTTCACACTTGGCAGTTGCCTTGTTTCTCAACTTTATTAATTATGTCTCTTTTGTTAAGATCCTATTTAAAAACCCTAGCTAGCTTTTAGATGGATGAGTCTAAGAGTATATAATTAGCACCATAAGAGTCCTTGACCCTATCATATGGAACTATTATTTCTCAGCACCTTTTATTCTAAAGGATATAACATAGTATAGCTAATTCAACAATAAAACTATTGGACAGATTTTTTTATAGGAGCCTTCCCATTAGTTCCAAAGAACCTCCCCATAACATGCATGTATCAAAGTTGCATGTAATTAATATAATCATAATGATCATTGAAGTATCAAGATATCTCAAGATGGATTAGACCTCGAAGACTTCCTCCAAATGGAAGAAGGTACCAAAGGCATGGGCTAAGATTGATTTTGAAATATACACAAAGTCAAATACATCTCAAGGGGAAATATACACATCATGTGGTTATACATAGAAATTTACATACAAAGTCAACGATACAGTCAGAATAGAAATATTAATTATGAGTTTTAAACCTAAAGTTAATAAAAACTTATGTTATAAGCATTGAACAGGCATAATGTCTGAACTCTCTCCCACAGGAAACTTTTGCTGACATAAGTGGTCGTTGAAACAGATTGCATGTCCCTTGGGGCACACCTTGCACTTTGCATGACACATTCTCATGGTGCAAGAACTAGAGAATTGGTTATATACATGATTAATTTGTTTAAGGCCGCGTTGCCAGTGTCTTTGGTCGGTGTCTATTAATGATCAAGTAAATCTTAATTTTTTAGAGAGGGTTTCGCCGGAGTCTACTATTGAACATGGACATCTGGTTTCATGATAATATGGAGTTGGAAGGGTTGCGAGCTAGAAACTTTAGAATTGGTACAAGACTAGCCAAACAAGTTTGTCTATCCACACACATGCAAAGGACTTGGGCTTGGAAGGTGTAAGAAATGGACCCAACATCCTCTACGATTCATGGTTTTTTGCATCGTAGAGTGCCGTGCAGCACTCGATGTCTACCATCTGAAGATGGACGGTTATCAACAACAATCCATCTCTTGAGGGTGTGCACCAAGAGCCGCATAGCGCGCTACGATACAAACCATGCACCAAATAGGACTCATACTCGCAGGGAATATGTCTTAGTATCCAAGTACGTAAAATAGATACATCATAGCCTCCTATGGAATCAAGTTGCGACCAACTGGGAAATTACTTTGCTAGCCCTCATCACTATCAACTAGCTCATATTTGAAGTTTAACAAGCATATAGAAGAATGATGCTACGGTGCCAACGAACGCAACCCTAGGGGGAAAAAAGATAGGAAAACATGCGAGAAATGTAAGTACACCAAAGTCAGATCTTTAGTCATGAAATCCTGCAAGCCAGACATGATAAGAAAGCAAACTATAATATTTCTTAGGGAAAAGAAAGGAAAAGAAAACAATAATGATGATTACTCGATCGGATCACCTCCGACTATTAGATCTAGACTAGCTACTATATAATGGATTGGAGAGCTAACATGAAGATGAATCCCTTGGACAAGCTAGCTAGGGATTGCTCTAGCTAGGTTATATCCAAGTTCCCTCAATTCAAGCATCCCAGAATCAAGCCTGGTAGGCTGTCACCTCCCAGATCCCAGTGATCCTTTAGGTATAACCCAAACTAACAAGCAGACAAGCCATGAAAGGGACTAATATCACTAATCTAAGGCCCCAAACTAACGCCAGTACGCCAAAAAGGATTGAAAATCTTCACTTGCTCCCTGGCCTGCATGATAAGGAAGCAGGTGAGCAACCCCTCGGTTTGCAAGCATGCATGCATTGTCCAGCGCGCTGCACCAAAACTTCCTCGCTCGCATGCATGAATTCGCGCGTCAACAGCGCCACAAATGAGTGCATCCGGAGGTCGGCACGTGGAGGGCGAGAGAAGAGAACTGGCCGAACCAAAGGCGACAAAAACTTAGTCCTTATAAATGGACTAGTCTGAAAGCCCAACCGGCCAATCCGTGCAGGGAGGACTGAGGAAATTTGGCTAGTCTTTGGACGTCTAGTTGTCTACTTCGTCGCTGCCAAGGCAATTATCTTTCCCGTTTGTTCTTTTCTTTTTGATCTAAAATCCTCTGCATGGTGCTTAATTACACCATAGAGTACTATGCAGTACTCAATAACTACCATCAGTGATGGACAACAATCAAACAAAGCGCATCATACATCACACGTAAGGCTGTCTTGTTTGATGGCCATCCTGATGGTAGCCTTCGAGTGAGACATAGTATCTAACGATATAAATTGTGTACCACAAAGTATCTTTGCTCTTTTTTTTTCTTTTTTCCTAGTTTTGTGCTCATTGTTTTCTTTTTTATTTTTGGCCTATCCTCTTGAAGTAGAACTCCTTATTGTCTTTACCTAGCTAGTTTAGCATTTTTGGTTTAGTGTATGAAGGAATTGTCTTTTAGATGCTTGTGAAATTCAATGCTAATTGGGCAAATGTCAATGGTAAGAGAATGGGATTGTTGTCAACCAGCCTTTGCTTGTTGGTATTCTCCTCCACTTGGAAGAAGGGGAGCATTAAATCACTGGTGGTGGTATCTTTATCATACTTTTAAAAATAAGAAAACAAAAAAGAAGAGAGGGAGAGAGAGAGAGAGAGAGAGACTTGCAATTATAGATCTATGTAGGGGTAAGGGTGACATGATTTGGATCTACGAGCTCATAAAATCCAATGGTAGATGGGTCAAGACAAGACTAGCGGAAGCTAGCTGTCTACTTCGTCGCATGTGAGTATGCATATCTTTCCTTGTATTCTTA
This sequence comes from Phoenix dactylifera, assembly GCF_009389715.1. NCBI lineage: Eukaryota > Viridiplantae > Streptophyta > Magnoliopsida > Arecales > Arecaceae > Phoenix > Phoenix dactylifera. Next base: position 12,258,673 of record NC_052397.1, read on the forward strand.
CAGGGAAAAAAAAAAAAAAGCTTATCACTTCTTGTTGTCTTGGTGTACTTTAGAGTTTAGATCTGGATTTGGTGTACGGAGGAGTTGTCTTTGAGCTGCTTGTGTAATCCAATAGCGAATTGAACTGTAACAATTGTCAGAGATTAGGATTGAAGTCGACCAGCCTTCGTTTAGCTGGTTGGCATCGCTCTCCACTTGAGAGAGGTTGGAGCCCTGGAAAATAAAAGAATTCGAGAAACAAAGCAAGAAACAAGCAAGTCCAATTGTAGATCCGTGTAGGGGTAAGGAGTGATTTGATTTGGATCAACAAGCACATGAAATCCAGTGGTAGCTTGGTCAAGAATGCAGTAATTACATCCTTAATTTCCGAAAGGATCTGGGTCCAAGTTTTGGGAGGTGATTTCTCATGTATTTACTTTGGAAAGTTTTGCATCCATTTTTTCAAACTGATTATTCTCTGTCATTCATCTAGGGTTATTCTAGGTGTAATGATCATTGAATAGAAGATTGATCCAACCCAATCACAACACCTTGGTTCCTGAAATTAGAAATTCCAAATGAATGAAACATATATTCCACTGCAACCAAAATTTTAGAGCTTTGATAATTACAAATACATGAACCTCATATGAAGTTGCCTGATTATCTTGGTTTGCATATAATGTGCATAACAATGCAATTTATTCGTACCAAGTATGCCTCTCTTGATCATATTTTTCTATTATGCAATATTGTAGAGGATAATAAACTTGGGAGTGTATTTAGAGTCCACTAAAAGCATTGCTTGATTGTACCATATTCATCCATTAGAGACACTTTCATTCAAGTCATTTTTTGCATCTCATATGTTAAAACTTGCTTACAAGTTCCATTTTTTTCTAGGTTGATGGTTAGTGTGAATATATATATATATAAAGGTTGATGGTGGTTTGAAATCTATGATCCCAAACATTATCAGAAAGCCACAGCATAAAAAAACCAATAATTTCTATAAATGATCTAATCCCTTCTGAGTCCTCGATAAAGTCAATTGTAAGAAATTCTTCCAATCAGGTGATATGTGAGATTTTTATGTTCTATGAAACTTAGACATCATTTACTTCATAGAAGCAATCAAATTTAAATGGAATGGACATTTCAAATTGAAAATAAATCAAACATAAGGGAATAAATCAATTGAAGCATATAAGACTTTTGTGGTCATTAAAAATATCTTTTGAGTTCTTGTTTGATCAGTTTTACATCTTTTATTGGTAAAAAAAACTTACTAGATTTTTTCTAGATAACATCAAAAATTTCCATTTCCATTGCGTCTTCCTGTAGGAAATTAAAGCCACATAGTATCTTGTCTTTCGGATAAGATCAGTCAAATCTAGGTGATGCATTAATTCACAATGCATAGTTTATACAATTATAATTTATCTTTAACAATAAACATATCCAAATACAAGTAGAATATATGAACAACTAAAGGTTGGCTTGATAATAGACTCATTCAAGTTAATTCAATTCGAGAATGAGCTGATCTCAGTCCAATACTTCATACTTGAGCAACAAATAACTTGGAGCCAAATAGTCTGCCAACTCAAGTAAGTAACTAAGCACAAGTTTGGGCAAGTTTGTGCAATTCAAATGTGTGCTCTAATGCTCCTTTCATCAAGCTAAGGCAACTTTGCACAACCTTGACCTCTAGTATATAAACTTATGGCTAAGCCTCCTTTAAGCTTGGCCACTCGCAACTCTTGCTAGGCCTAATGTCGTTTATCCTATGCACAAGAATATTCTTAGAAACCACCGAGGCTTTGGGCAGTGTTTGGTATGGGAATAAAGTGGGTATAAGATATGGAATAATAAGTCTTTTAATTGCCATATAGGTTTTAGAAAATAGGCATAGTTAAATAATTAATTGTGTTTATGTCGAATACAATTATTTGAAGAAAAAACTGTCATAAGTTATTCCTACCTTAAAGTCATATGCCTGTCTTTCTATTTTCCTTGTTTTTCTTCGATTTAAATTCTTTTGATCTTTTATTATTTACAGTGTTAGGGAATAGGATAGGGTGAAAAGCACCACAGTAATTTCGGAAATTATATATAGCAAAGCAAAAAAAAAAAAAAAAGAATAACTTATGATATAGTTATTCCAGCTGGCACAAATCCCTATTCCTTCTCCTATTCGCCTTATCCACCTAAAAAACAGATGCTTCTGCTTTTCAGAGCAAAGCAGCACATCCGTGATGCATGGAGCTCGGCTCCGGCGGTTCATGGCAATTTTCGAAACCCTAAACCCTAACCTCGGTTTCTCTGTATAAGAGAAGGGAGTGAAAAGCTCTCTCTTTCTCTCTCTCTCTTCCCAACCCCCAGTTTCCCGTTCGGATCTTGGCTCGCGATCGATCATTTTGGGTTCGATGCACGAGAAACAATGGGAATCAGTCGAAGAGCTCGTGACTCTCTTCTCAGATTTTTGGTGCTCTCTCGTATTTCTATGGATTCGAAGAGCTTCATTGCCTACGGGCCGATCCAATTGGCTCTCTGTTTCATTTGCCCCTCGAAATGGAGACGAAGAAGAGGAAAAAGGGCAGAGAGAGATCAAAATCGAGACCTCGGTTCTGTGAAAGATAGCTAACCAGCTCTATTTGGGGAAGGTGGGTTCCATTCCCATGGGATTGCCCGTAGAACGCAAACGGTTGTTGCTTAGATTGGTCTCTCATTCCTTCTTTCCTTTATGTATTTATTTGCATCCATCACAAATCTTTAAAAATTTAGTCTTTCGCACCAACTATGTATTTGATTGCATTTAAGTTGCATTTGTTGGTCTCTTCTTCCATCACATTCTGAATTTATGATGTACCTTGTATAACACTGACGGTGTTTGGCACGAAAATTTGAGCAATCCCCATTGTGGAGGGATGTTTAAATGGGGTAGGCATTTTTAAAATTGGAGATGCCATGGTTCTCTCTATAAGATGTATAAATAAACCAATCATTATAATGCAATCTTTTGCACTGACTGGTTATTAATACTGAGGGGTTCTTGCTTTTTAAATTGCAATTGGTGCTCTCTTCGTCCATCAATTTTTGAATTTATGATACACTTTGCATGATATATCCACCTACAAGTTGTTGGATGAAAGTTTGTGCAATCAACCTGTGGGAGGGGGTTTATATAGGTCAGGCATTTTTGTCTGACAGTTCTTTCTCTGGGTATATCAAACACTATGAATTTCGGACAATTTTTGTGTATATTTCCAAGGCCTATGGAGCCCTGAAAGGTGTATGCGGCATCGGTTTTTTGCCAGAAATTATTAATTTGTGCTTCTAGTTACTGAAATCTGATTTCACTTGCTATCTTTCAACCTCTTCTAAATTGTGTTCTTTTTTGCTGATATATTTTTCTGTCCAGGTTCATCTCTGTTTGAGATTAGGCATATAATAAATTCACGGCATTTATACACTGTACAAAAACAATTGGTTTATTTGACACTTGCCACATGTTATAGGGGAACCGGCAACACCTGGCAAGGATTAGCAGTCCTGCAGTGCCTATTGTCATAGTAGGTCATTGCCGAGGACAGCGGCATCTTGATATCAGAAACATTGTTGTTTGTTGGGGAGAATTTTGATTGATGGAAAATAACCCAACTACATCAGAGAAGCAGATTGCTATCCCAGTTCCTGCAGAGGGCATGAAGGTTTCCTCAGATGAACTGAAGGAAACCGCCCCAGATGCACCAGAGAAGCAGATCTCTGTCCTGGTTCCTTCAGAGGGCACAAAGGAATCCTTGGATGTACTAAAGGAAACCGCCCCAAATACGCCAACTAGGCAAATTACCACCCCTGCTTGTTTGGAGGGAACCATGAGTTCTGTGGATGCACCAAGGGATGGAATGACTCCAAAAGACACCAAAGAGGAGGAGACTATATTGCCATCACCACTGGGGAAACCAAGGAAGACAGGGTTTCATATCTTTTTCATGAACATAAGGTATCACATGGATCTGTTTCTAATTCAAAAACTTTTAGTTGAAACTAAGCAAATATCACAGTATATTTAATTTGCTAGACATGGATTATTCAAGGAAATATGTGCTGAGTCCTGAAAGAGTTTATTTTAAGCTAATGCTTGTTTCTACAATTGACTGACCAGATGTGTCTACAAGTTGGATGAGCTGGGGTCAGAGATTATGCGGATCACGGTGCCTGCTGCACTGGCATTAGCAGCTGACCCACTGGCTTCGCTAGTTGACACTGCTTTCATTGGCCGACTAGGTTTGTCCTTTAACCTTTATATTTTCTTTATCCAGATCCTTGGTCACCTCAAGTTTCCTTGTGCGCATAACTCATGACGTGTGTGTCATCATGCTTTGAATAAGTGTGTGCTTCCCATTTTACTGTATAGTCGTTGGTGGATTAATCTTTATGTTGCATGTAGTGGTGATATTATCCATTTTGTTGACATACTACGGAAAATATTATGAAGATACCCTGCATATTTCGAGGGGTTTTATGAAGGTTTAATTGCCATTTACCATCATGTACTAATTCCTTATTTGGAGGTTTGAAATCTGCAGCCGTCTCTTAAATTCCCATGCCTATATTACATTAGAGTGCTTTTTGTTGTTTTGATGCTTCAGGGAGTTGAGGTAAGGATACTATAACCATAAGCAAATCAACAGGTAATTAAGGGCCAGATATTACTGATTGTGCATTCTTTCAACCGACGGTACATTTGTTATGATGCTAAACTTCCTTTTTGAGTTAAAAGTAACTTTTGTTGCTTGTAGCTACCAACTATGGGTGATTGACATTTGGTATACTAAACATGGTTCACTGTACCAGACCATACCATATGGTATTAGGTGTACCGTACCATACTGGTAGCAAACAAATACTTGATACAGGGGCATACAAGTTTTGGCACCATGAACTAACCTGTACAACTATGCTAGCATGATACCATTACAAGTATCAAAATTGGTACCACAAACCACGATATTAAAATTTATCATCTTTTGCTCGTCGTGTTATTTGCTTAAATCATCATATCTGGTGAGTAGAGTTTTTCATAGTCAAACATTTTAAAAGTGTCCCTTATATATCCCTTTCTTTATTTTGTCAATGGAGTATAGGTTCAGTGGAGATTGCTGCTGTAGGGGTTTCCATTGCCATATTCAATCAAGTTTCAAAAGTTTGCATCTATCCACTTGTCAGTGTCACAACATCCTTTGTAGCAGAGGAAGATGCCATCATTGGCAAGGGCATTGAAGAACAGGACAGCAAAGACTTGGAAAAGGCCTCTCGTGTAAATACTGATGAGAAAGAGTTTCCCCCTTGCCATGGTATGCCTGTATAGTCTAAAATCCAAATCCATTCTGCTGAACGAATATGCAGAATTCTCTCTATCTCTGTGTGTTTTTGTGTGCATGAACACTTGCACTTGCATGTGTGCATGTGTGCTAGCTTTCATGCTTGCATTAACTGTTTCATCCTTTCTACTGTACATAGCTTGACCAACTCTGAAATATCTGTCCCTGCTTCAGATTCTGAGAAGAGAAGGTGCAATGTATCATATATTGCCAGTGAATGTATGAAACTATCCGGGTCTCAGCGTAACCGAAAATATGTTCCATCAGTTTCTTCAGCCTTGATTGTTGGTGGAGTGCTTGGGCTTCTTCAGACTATGTTCCTTACTCTTGCAGCAAGGCAGGTCTTAAGCATCATGGGTGTAAAGTCTGTAAGTATATGAGTTAAGATTTATGAAAACTCAATATATTGCATCTATCATTGCTTTGTGGTTTTCGACTCATATCACCTTGCTTGAGTATGTTCAGATTTAGAATGATAACCTGTTTGTCTAATCATGCCTTTAGATCAGCAAATCTTCAACTTTCATAATGAAAAAGTATGAACTGAGATATAATATATTCACAAAGAAAAACTTATCCTCGTAATCATGATTATGCATGACTGAACTTTCTTTTTCAATATGGTATTATGGAAATGACACATAAATCTCTTCCTGTTTGGCCAAAGTCATCTATACCATATTTGATCTTGTGAGGGTCTGTGTGACATCAAGTGTGCTTCAAATCCATATTCCAATGCTATGAAATGAGGTTCTGCCCCTGCAAATTTTTTTTGAAGGAACACCAAGATAGCCAAGAAAGTAAAATACGGGGTCCAAAAGAAAAAGAGTGTCACTGAAGAACATAAAAGCAAAGCAAATTTTGTAACAAAACAAACTTCTCTAGGGTCACCAGATGGAAACATGAACATTGTACCCATTGTGAAAATGGGTACAAATTAAGTGTCACATGTTGCTGTATGTCGCACAAGTTTTAACCTTCAGTTAATTGTTCACTTATATATCGATAACATTGACATAATCTGCATTGGAGCTCCCTATAAGCATCACACTGAGGATCGGTGGAGTGACAGAAATGACCAGGACAGTAACTACAAGAGAGAGACAGGTTTTGGAAGGACGCTCCTTAAAGATTGCATTCTGTGTGTGTGTGTGTCACACACATATTCTGATATGATCGTAACTTTAGTTGACTGAGATTAACTGGTGAATCACACAGATATCAAAATCATACATCTCTCCTTTTTTCTTTCAAGTTTCTTCAATGTTTTCCCTCTTTTCCTAAAATGGCTCATATCATGGTTGAAAGGTGGGGCCAACGAGAATGATATCGAGGGAATCTACTGTTATCGTTTGGATCAGGAGCCTATTTTCATGCTCTTGTGCAAGTTTTGGAGCTTCTATTCCTCTTAAAATGATTTTTTTCTTGGATTATGATCCTTGCAATAATCCTTGTGGATGATAGCTTTAGACTGTGGCAAAGATGTAGATGAATTATGAAACTTTTCTGCTTGATGTTGACATCTGTTTACTCCAAGGCAAGTGTGGTCTCTTTCGATCAAATACCAATTCGACTTGAACTTGTTAGTCAGTTTGTTTAGATGATGGTACCTGGCATGCTTCAAAATAGGTACTTTTGACAAATTTAGGATTTCCCTTTGTCAGTTTGTGGAATACTTGGGAGAGCAGTTTTGGAAGATTTTGACACAAAACGCTAAAGATGGAGAGGATATATGCTTTCTTGTATAGATTTGGACAGTACGACATCTTCAATTAGCATGTTTTCATGTTCTAGAGCAACTTTTGGTGTATTCTAGGTTACTTGTAATCCTTTATTTTACAGTATAATTATTATCAACTTCCATTCTAAAAGAAACAATTAAAGAAACATAGTAATTTCTTTCCTTGAGGTTCTGAATACTTAAATGAAGATGGCTAAAGTCTTGCATTCAGCATCATGCTCGATTTGGTTTTTTTAATCTGTTGCACGACACCTCAAGGATAGGGGCTATCACTTGAGGAGTTGCTCCATACTATGTCTAACAAGTGAAGTGACATCACTCTACTTGCTGTCTCTTTTTCTCTCCTTAAAATGATTGCATCCTCGTAGTTTTCTTGTTTAAATAGGAGAATTTTGAGTTTCTAATGGTAAAATGAGGAAGATGAGGATGGCCAAAAAGGAGATTTCTGCTATGCAAACAGTTGTGGCCAACGGAATTGGTCTACTGTGCTTCACTGACCATTATGAATTTTCATCATCAAATATTGCACGAACATTGGTGGATGGTAATTTGATGGAATAAAACTCTACATTACGTTTGACATATTTTTGGGCCTCTTGTGAGCTTTTAATGTTATGTTGTAGTATTTTTCCTGCTCTTGTTCCTTGTTTTGCCTACTTGAGGAGTTGTTTTATGCTTTTAGTCCGAAATAAGAGTTCTATGTCAGTTTCAATGCTATAGGTTGTCTCCTTGGTGTTTTCTACTTCTATTTTTCTATCAGTAGAACATATTTTGTGTCCTGCTGCATTATTTATTAATGACTGCTTTGTCTCTGACAGATAGACAAACAATGATTATTTACAAATTCACCTGATTGCATATTCCAATTGTGTGTCTATACGCATTATCATACCAAATGACAAATAGAATAACTTTGTTAGCAATTTTTAATTTTTGTTATGGTTAAACATAGTAGATGTCAGTGAATTTCCCCTTGCTAATTGCTTTCCTTGTATATTAGGGCTCTCCTATGCTAACTCCAGCATTACGGTACTTAACACTGAGGTCGCTTGGCTCTCCTGCTGTTCTCTTGTCTCTGGCCATGCAAGGGGTTTTCCGAGGATTCAAGGACACAAAAACTCCTTTATATGCTACTGGTAAGTTTAATTTAGCTTAGCATATACCTGTAACAACTAGGTAATTTGCTTTATCAGTTGCCTCAGAAGGTATCTCCTTGCCTTGCAAGTTAATCATCATGGGGCAAACAAAGAAACAGTTGATCTTTATGTTCTCTGTTAGCCAATAAAAAAAGGTTAGACTACTGTCAAAAGGGTCAAGTGAGTTCGGAGGTTGGATCTGTTACTGATTTGACATATACATGATTGGAGTGTTGGTTTGGATTCTTGGCTTAAACTTGTATATGCATCAATCCCAAAGAAAACCTATCTTGCCAATCATCTCTTGATCAAGTGATGCCTTGACCATCAATCAGACACCTATCAATTGCTGATTGACATCAAGTTTGTAATCTGGCCGTGCAGCATTTTCAAGCATTTGTGTATGATGTCTTAATTTGATAAAGCAAACCCAGTGAATGGGATATAGCTTGTCATTTGTCAAGTGGTTAATCCAAGAGATATTAAATCTATTTTTTCTGTTTCATTTTATGATTTATGATGTCATTTTAATTCCTTCAAAATTCCTTCCCTGGCATTTCAGTGGTGGGAGATGTGACCAACATCATTTTAGATCCAATTCTGATATTTGTTTTTCACCTGGGAGTCAGTGGTGCAGCCATTGCCCATGTTATTTCTCAGTATGTACTACTACCTACTTTCTTTAGCTATTTATTATCTTGGAATCCTATGTTCATATGTTTATCATTTGATGTCTCACAGAAGTTGCTCCTTGCAGGTACCTTATTACACTGATACTGTTCGTTAGACTGGTGCAACAAGTTAATGTCGTGCCTCCTAGTATCAAAGCCCTGAAATTTAGCAGATTCCTTAGATGTGGTAAGACTTGGAACCTTCCAGCAGTAAAATACCTAGCAAAAGTTTTGGAATATCAAATTAATATTAGTTACCTTGATCCTCTGCTTAAACTGAACTGATTTAGTTGATGCTTCTGATTATTTGTGAAGCTTCAAACTATGGCCTGATGAGCTTGCTGTTCTATTAAATCTCCAATCCAGCTTAATGTGGCTAATTTAAATGTCATGCTGGCCTAAATTTTAGATTCTGTATGTGCCTGAGATTTAGCTCATATAATTTGATAAATTTCCATATTAGCCATTTCAGATGGTGTGTTTAAAACAGTGTAATAACTAAGTTGTTAAGTGACTGCTGTGGTTTCAAGCAATCTTTCATTTTCTCCATCTGAGAAGGCATGGACATCCAGATTGAGGTGAAGACTGGGGTGGATGCATCTAAGGCCTATAGTTTCAGGTCCTAAGGGACCTGAGCATGAGCTCTTCCACAATGGCAGTGGTCAGCAGTTGCTGACCTGGCCAATTCCTGACCAACATGCAGTTGTAGCAGTAATAGCAATATCTTCTTCTTGAAATTTAAAATGGCTGAAAACTATATGAAAAATATTACAGATAACTGCAGAACATGGGTATACACTAACTGCTTTCAGCACAGGCTTTTGCTTCCGGTTCTGATCAAAGTTGGGTTAACTGTTATTCTGGAACCCAGGATTTCTGCTGCTGGGAAGGGTGATAGCTGTAACATTCTGCGTGACGCTAGGAGCATCATTGGCTGCACACAATGGACCAATTATTATGGCAGCATTTCAGATATGCTTGCAGATTTGGTTGTCTACATCTCTCCTTGCTGATGGACTGGCTGTCGCTGGACAGGTTAGACCTCATTTTCATCAGAGCTTATGACTAATGTGCACTAGTTGAAGGAAGCATGTGAAGCATCATAAAAAATCTCTAGCTTCATAATTATGTTTACATCTTATCTTTAGTCAACAAAAGTTAGTGCATTTTAAACCATGATTAGTTTTCCAAGCAACTGAACTTTACTTCTTTGCAGGCAATACTTGCCAGTGCATTTGCAAGAGGGGACCTTCACAAGGCGGTGACTGCTACAGCTCGTGTAATACAGGTGTCAGAAGTTTAGATTAAAATTCTTCTCCCTTTTTCCCCTCAATTTATTTTTCTTAACAATTTTATGCACATACTACAGTTAAGCATTGTACTGGGGATGGCTCTCACACTTCTGCTGGGAGTTGGACTCCAGTATGGATCAGGAATTTTCACAAAAGACATAAATGTGATACAAATTATTCATAAATGCATTCCGGTAAATCACTTTCTGACGATCATGTTAAATTATATGGTTAAAAAAAATGGTTTCCATAGGAAGTTGCAGAGAAAAAGTCATAGAGAAAGCTGAATTGTTATTTATTTGAAATCCATTGGAAACAAGCATAGAGAAATGTAAAATGCAATGTTCTGTATGTTTCTTCATGCCTTTTTTTTCCTTGAAAATATAATTATGATTCTCCTGACTTGTATAAGAATCTGACACATTTTCTGCAAAAAAACTGTTATTTGTGACTCAGTTTGTTGCTGGTACACAAATGCTCAATTCATTGGCCTTTGTCTTTGATGGCATCAATTTTGGAGCATCTGATTACACATATTCAGCTTATTCTATGGCAAGTCCTTATCAACCTCGCTCTGTATACTACTGAAGTCAACTTTTCTTCAACTATTATTCCTTCTGATACATTTCCCCCATCATTGCTGGATTAAGTCTTATTATTATGGTTATGTTTTTTAATGTTAATCTCCATCTTTAGGTTGGTGTTGCTGCTGTTAGCATTCCATGCCTCATATACCTTTCTTCAACTCATGGATTCATTGGAATATGGACTGGACTGACAATTTACATGAGTCTAAGAACATTTGCCAGTACTTGGAGGTATGTTTCTGTCATAATATCATCATCTAGTCATATATAGGGAAAAGCCATTGTAGCAGACCACCTGAGAAGAAATTGGGTAGAATGTTCTTCAGCTATTATTTCAAAAATGCAAAAAAATTAAAAAAAAAGAGTTCCAATTTTTCATTACCATGTAACGACTTGGTGATGTGCTCTGGTCAAGCCACAAAAGTACCTGCTTGTTAAAACTGGTCTATGTGATAGAATATCAGTAATTTGTCAAGTTAAATCGGTACCAAGTTACATAACAATGGTAAAACCACGACTCTCATGAGACCAGGAAGAACCTTTGCCCAGATTCTCCTGCTGGAGAGCTGAATAATGTTATCCTAGTAATTATCAGATAAACCTACTTTATTGCTGAAGTTTCCTCTCTCCCCCCACACCCACCTATCCACCCACGTGTGCTCACACATACACCAGAATAAACGATACTAACTGCCCGTATTTATGATGATATCTATTTAGAACTCGATACTGATTTGTTTCTGCTTGCTGTTTGCAGGATGGCGGCAGCAAGGGGGCCCTGGACTTTCATCCGGAGATGATTTATACTCCCTTATCACAAAGATCCTTTACTTTGTTTAAACAAGTCATAAATGTGGAATAAACAATATGTGTACTATGTTTACATCATTTTGTCAAGCATGGACTTCTTCCTATACTCTATACATGTCATATGAATGCTGCGGCTCTTGCTATACCATGCCTCTCCTTCATCTTTAGGAAATCCAGTGTTGTTACTTTGACTGATCATCTCTATTGATGGGGCTATTTGTGGAATATGATCCTCTTACTATCTTGTAAAATTCCCAGTGGCATGGCAATGTTCACGTCCAAGGCAAGCAGTTTATTATTGCCTGGTAGGCGTCTTGTAATTCATAAGATCAAGTTCAGCTGTCAGCATAAATACAATATATGCTTTTACTTTTCATTGGAGAAGTGCTCTCAAATATTTAAATAATGCTCATGATTCACTGAATTTTTTAATGTCTATGGCTGATTGGTGCACATTAGTATCAATGTAAAACATGTCATATGACAGCAATACTGCAATGGTGCATGATCCATTTCATTCTATGCTAGCCCATATAAACTGATTCCTAGCTATTTGTTCAGTTGGCTGAGTCAGAAACTTTCAGTTTGCTAAATCAACTCCTCTCCCCTCCAGGCATCGCAGATTGGTTTAAGGTAAAGTAAAAAGAAAAAAAAATACAGGTTCACTGTTCAATTTCTTGGCTGATACATCTCTAAGTATTTGAGCCAGGGTAGCTGAAGTGCACATAGATCTCTCTTCCTTTCTATCAGAAAAACTCTTTTTCTCACTCTCTTCTTGTACATGAGCACTCACAAAACTCGGACTCTTAAATCCTAATTTACAAAACCTATCTCAACTCTCACAAATACTGTTAGGTATTGCGGAAATTCATTGAGATCATGGATTATGGTGGGGGAATTGGAACTCAGGTCACTAGTACCTAATCCTTGGTGGCTTTACCCACTGCACCAATTGGCACACTCAATCAAAGTAGCCCGCCTAAAATGTTCATTACTTGAATTTTAGGTCAAGTCTCAATCTAAGTAAGCTAGCTAATCAATCGCGTGGTAAAGGGGTTCCAACCTTGCTGATTCTGTGGGAAAATTGAAACCTTCGATTCTTCCTTTCCATTTTGTAGGCACTTGCTCAAAGATGACTATTCTTAAGTGGTAGGTTGTGTTGGGTTTTTGAACAAGAAAGAGTAGTAGGAGACGGGGATAAGGAAAAAGAAACAAGATGAGGAGTTAAAATGAAAAACTTTTATTCACTTTTTCATGGCATGACATGTATTTCCACTTCTTTTTATAGAGAGGAGATGGGCTATGGATAAAGTCTTGCTTGCAAGGATAGGCATGCGAACCCTTTTACTTCTGTCCAGGTATGCCACAAGCGCTGTCCAAGAAAAGGTAAAAGATAAATTGGGACTTCAGTAAAGATAGAGGAAAACAAGTAGGACTCCATCTTGATGAGATCCCAGAAAAGTTAGAACATTCTAAAATAATTTGAATTTTCTTCTTATAGGTTGCATTTCGGCTCCTTTACCTCATCTATTGCTTGGAATATAAATTCAAATGTTGTTGCTAGTCAAAAGGAGGGGGCTATATAACCCCTTAAAATCGGAAGCATAGTTTTTATTCAGGTGCAATATGTAACCCTTTACCTCATCTACCTTCAGTTATGGTAAAAAGTTTGAGATTCAGAAGCAATTAAACCAGAGGTAAATATTTAGAATTTGACAAAAGTCCATATTTTTAAAAGAATCAAAAAGGATTTACGCAATTGAAAACACATATTAACAAATAGAAATGCAATAAATCATTGAAGAATTCGTGTATTTATTTACATATTGCAAGCATGTATGATGTGAAATCAATACCATTTGCATATTGTGTTTATGAATTGGTTGAGCCTATATACTGAAGAAGTGCAACTTATTCCATGACAACTCCCCTCAGTTAAATCCAGTTATCCTCCTCCAGTTTGGGGTTTAATCTGCATGTCTTTAGTTGTTACTTATGATCACTTATTCCATAGTATTGACTTTATATATATTAGTTTTTCTTATCCATTGAAACTATTTGAATTAGAATGTCATCTACACCAATAAGCAAGCTTTATGGCTGAGAGCACCAACAATTTCATTTTCGATTTTTGGCTTGTGCATCAAATTGAATATATATATGTATTACTTACGGAATTATGCTCCACTTGGCATGTTAAAGTTCAACTCCTCCTGACAGATCAAATATAAAGGGCTTAATTATTTGGAATTTATATGAATTCCTTATAGATAAAGAAATGTCTCGATTCCTTAAGTTCATAGATCATACTGTCAAGTTATTGCCTTTTACTATTATCATGTTTCTTACTAAACAAGGCAAATAGGATCTCCCTCCTAACCATGGATTCCTTCAATCTTGATGTCAAAATCATTCAAATACTCCTCCAAATTAGGAAACTCATCTTGAGTTCAAAGAAGAAGAGTGGGAAGAGCAATGGCTGTTTTTATGAACTCCTTAGGATAGCAGTTCTTTCAGGTGGAGCTCCTCTTCCTCTTAGCATGCTGTGTCGGGCCATTTGCGTCCGGTTCAAGCTTGGGCCATTTTCCCCTTTACCCAGTGAATTAGGCACTAACCTCAGAGATACCATAACATGGATTAGATTTCTAGTTTCAATTATTTGTGCAACCACCTAAAACCTAACCATTATTAAAATTTGTTCAAGTATTATATATTTAAAGTTACTAGAATTATAATTTTTTTGTTCCATCATTCATTATTTTCCTTTATCAACGGTGATATGAATAAATAGTATTTTCAAGTTCAAATCTTTGTATCAGCTCAAAAATATTTAGTTTTTTGTTCCGCTAATAATGACATAGTTGAGTAGCATCACTGTTCTATGGTTATCAACTGCCTTTTTTATTAACCTTTAATAACAATCATTATAACTGGGAAAAGTCCAGTCTTACCGTTGATTGGCAAACAATGACTGCTATTTCCTTTGCATTAAATAGGAAATAACCGATTAAAAAAAAGTATGCAAGAGGTTGAACAATGTATCAACTTAAAAAAAAAAAAGACAGATAAGGTCTTGCCATGTAAGAAAGAAAGAAAAGACGGCAAGCAACAATGGGGAAGGAAATGAAAATAAGATGCATTTATATAAGCATGCTTTATCCATCTAAACAATCTTGGAAGTGCATACAGTGAAAAACAATAAAGAAAATTATGAATTTTTGAAGCTTCCTATGTTTGCAGGCAAGAAGAAGATAGAAAATGGGAAACCAAGGGTTCTCCGCCTTCAAAGATTTTGACAACTATAGAAGTGAGAACTCTAAATATTTGAGATGTCAGGAAACGGGATACATAAACAATTTTGACAACTATAGAAGTGAGAATTCTATGTGCAAGATTTAATCCTTTTTTTTCAATTTCTCTCTTTTTCAAGTTATATGGAGGGATTCGACGTCACTTCCTTCTTGCCAGCAAGGATTGCATCATCGTATGACATGGCAGTGATACATGGGAGTCATTTTCCCATTGTACCCTAGCATTTACTCTTGTGAAGAAATAGACATTTTGAAAGATACTAGGCCACAGCTTAAAAATGCTGGCTGGAAAACATTAATAACCCAAGAAACCAGCTCCTGTAGATCTGCCACAACCATGGAAATCCCCAGGTATGTTTGAAAGAGAATGATTACATCATCTCTGAAATGATAAACAATAATACAAATTAATGTCTACAGCTATGATTTCCATGACAATGCATTTAAAAGAAAAAATTACAGGTTACTTTAACGGTTTCCAACTTCCGATCATCAGGACTGGAAAAAATTGTTGGTGAAAAATTTAAATCCTGTTGCAAACAAAGCCGTAGAACATGCCGAACAAAACTTGTGTCCACAAAATAATGGAATCAGTGTGGTCACAAAATTATCCTACTCTACAATAAGGCCTGGATGTCAATCTCAACATAAGAGCATGGATCAGGGATGCCAAACTTCCTCAAGACCTGGAAAGATGCATCCGAATCATTAGAATAGTCCAAAAAGATATCACAAACTTTTTCCAAAGAAAATATAAATTAAAAAACAGAATGCATTGTGTCGGCAGTAACAACACTCAATGTAGACGTATGACCCGTGCAATCACCAATCAGAGTAGCAAAAAGCATTTTTATGAAACTAGAATGCCACATAAATGGAACCAGAAATATCGACAACCAGGACATACATTACTAAAGCAGCTGTTAAGCATTTATGACCAATGCAAAAGGCTCGTGGCCATCTCAACATACAAACATCAGTTCAATCAAACCAGTTACATCACACGAAACGCTGACAGGTCCCATGACACTATTATGTAAGGGCATATTTTCTAAAATTAGCCATTCCGGTAATTTTGAAAACAGAATCTCATCTAGCATCATGCTTTGTTTATACCTTCAAAGTAGAGAATTTTATTTAGCCAGTAAACTAAGGTGGGAACAACCACTTTTCTGATGTCAGAATACCATTAATCCTATCATTAAAGAATAGGAAAAAGGTTAGGAACAAAAAGAAAATGGAAGCGATAGATGAATGAATACACTATGCACTAGAAATCACTTCACTCTATTACATTTCTCCATCAACCAAAATAACTCCTTGTCATATCTTGGAGATATTGTTCAACACAAGGTTTGAAAATTTGACCATACCGCAGTGCAGTAGTCCCTATACCAAGACATACCGAGGCATGTCAAGGGTATGTATACCAAGTCATGAACAGTATGCCCCCATACCAAGGTACTTCAAACCTTCGTTCAGTGATCTGTAAACTAACCCTCCATAAATATAGGATCACAACTAGCACCTAGATGCCAATATCAATAAGATGGTTGACTGATTAGGACAGCCATTAGCATAGATCAGCAATTGCCAAACGGATCTGAACTGGGCACTTCAACCCCGCACCGAACCGACATCAAATCAGGATGGTTTGATTTATAAAAGCCCTCCCTACCCAACCCCAGTTTGATAGTTTGAATTGTCAAGAGCCTTTGAAAGCTCTCTCCATCAGACGCTCATTCACCACTCCCCCCCTCCCCCTAACACTGCCATCCCATTGGCCACTCTCGAGATAAACCTAACCCCCACCCCTCCCTCTCCGTTGGATGCTCGCTCACTCGCTCCTCCCCACCCCCCCTCACCATCGCGATGCCATTAACCACCCTCGAGCTAAGACCCCCCCCCCCCATCTCTCTGTTCCCCTCCCCCCACCTCCTTCTCTCTCCCACTTCTTTGACACTGACACAATCGACCGCCCTCATGGTAACCCCCCCCCCTCCTCCTCCTCCTCCTCCTCCTCTCTCTTCCTCCCTCTCCCCCCCCCCCCCAATTGTTCGGTATGCCCCAGATTGGTACAATACGTACTACCATACCAAATCGATTGCTGACTGGTACGAACTCTAGTACCAGTGTGGCGGACCTTGGCATAGACGCAGTGTATTGGTTTAATGAACTTGAGCAGAAGAGCTTAGATGATAGATCAGATAAATCAGTTACATATCCAATGTTAGCTTGGTGCGAAACTGGAATTTCTTCCATAAAGAATTAGGGATTGTTTGAAGGCAGTTAGCAACAACTTTTAATTAAGATTTGAGCTCCTTTTTTTTGCTTAAGATTTGAGTTCCTTTTAAACAACAGAAGTTTGCTCAGCAAACTCTCTAAAGCAGTCACAATTCTCAAATCTATTCAAAGATTTAACGTACACAAGAAACCTTGCAGAAAATTTGTCCAGATCTGATTTCCAATGGTAGTCAGCAGTTAATCTGATGTGCAGAGAAGTGAGCAATCTCAGCAATGAAAAACAAAAGGAATGGACAGCAGGAGAACGTTCAGATTGAAGTAGAAGGAAATAAGAGAAGAGTAAGAAGAAGCCGACAGGAGGCCTGATGCTTTTCCTTTACTAAATTTCTCACTTAAAAGGTCCGACAACTAGTCTCTTTGCAACTGGCCACAAAGGCTAATATTCAGATACATATAGAAAAGGGCCTCAGAGTGCTGGCCTGATGCTTTTCCGTGGACAGGGCTGGGACTCAAGTCCTTGGTCTAGACATTGCTATACACACCAAGAGTCAGTACATACCAGTTCCTTATCTGCATTTGTTTTATTTCCTGTTTCAGTGCATCCAGCCATATCAGTACCATACCATTCTGGTTCAAAACCAGTATGGAATCTGGTACTGATACAGTGATACTCATATTTTAAACCTCAAAGATACAGTATGGTTCTACCCACTGAACTCTAAAGGAGGTTACAAGTAGGTAGACTAGCAACTGAATGAGTTAAATACCATAAAGAGTTGCAGAAAAAGGAATAACAGTACAATAACAAGCCAACCAATATTAGCAGAAAGTCAAAAACATGGTATCCCGACCAATATCAGCAGAAAGGAATAGACAGAATTCTGATGCTTATAAAACAAATTAGTTGATGAAATAGGAGGCAAAAAAAGATGTTAAGATAATCCTGTGAATACGATATAGAAGAGTATTACATATTTTCACATAGTCCTGTAGGGAAGGTTAAACTACCTCAGGGTGAACAATTCCAAAGTGGCCTATCTGTTTCTCCTGGAATATGATGCTACATTGTCTATTAGGGAAGAATTCTGGCTCCTGTAATGGCCAATCAATAACAAAAGCAGCAAAATATGACATTTGATGGTAAAACAATGCCAGATAATACAAAACAGCAAGCACTATGTGGATCAGAATACACATATGCATATCCTTACATTGGAAGGCCTCATATAATTATCACTAATTTGGACATGTGGTGCTCTCACAATTTTCATGATTCTTTCCACCAATCCCAATATTTCCTGCACATCGAAATTTTATATTAAGGAATGACAACTTAAAGAAAGCTCTCTTGGATTGTGCATGACCAAGCCAAGGCAAAGACTTAAACATGCAACAGTGAAAAACCAAATCAGAACTGTAAAAACGATAAGGTATTATATCAATACATGTGTAAGTGTTGCCTTGCATGGTGCAGAGCAATGTTAGGTTAATGAAGCTAGCATAAATTATTGTCCACAACAATAGGACTGGGTTCACCGGTTGGCACCCTCTTCTTAGTGCATGCACAGGCGGGCGGGGGCATTTTCAGGTTCAAATCCCAAAGGTGGTGTTGCGGGAGGGGGAGGGGCCTTGAATTTAGTCCCACATCGGCTAGTAGCGGGAAGGTTCTGTGCCTTAAATGGGGGTTGGAAAACCTTTCCTCTCGAGGCGCCTTTTGAAGGGCAAAACCGTGAGGACAGTGGTCTCCCCCCGTCTGCGCTGGACGCGCGGGCCGGGGCAGTGGTCTCCCCCCGTCTGCGCTGGACGCGCGGGCCGGAACACCCAAAGCGGACAATACCTCGGAAGGAACGCAGTCCTCTTCTCTGCTAGCTTAATATGGGCTAGGCTGTTGTGTGAGGCTCCGGCAGAATGCCGTCCCCGCAACAGACGACGCGCCAGGTAGGGGCGCCTCCTCCGACCGTTGACTATCCCTCAGGACTGTGAAGGCTCAATAACCTTCCCGCTGGGGGGGCTATGTTGCGGGAGGGGGAGGGGCCTTGAATTTAGTCCCACATCGGCTAGTAGCAGGAAGGTTCTGTGCCTTAAATGGGGGTTGGAAAACTTTTCCTCTCGAGACACCTTTTGAAGGGCAAAACCGTGAGGGCAGTGGTCTCTCCCCGTCTGCGCTGGACGCGCGGGCCGGAGCGCCAAAGGGCAGTGGTCTCCCCCCGTCTGCGCTGGACGCGCGGGCCGAAGCGCCCAAAGCGGACAATACCTCGGGAGGAACGCAGTCCTCTTTCTCTGCTAGCTTAATGTGGGCTAGGCTGTTGTGTGAGGCTCCGGCGGAATGCCGTACCCGCAACAGGTGGAATTCCCACATTATATCTCATTAAGAAAAGAAATGTATAACTGCCATTTACCAATAATCACTGTCCATATGAGAGTAACAGAAAGTTAACTCAAACTATTACCATGTTATGTTCCACCACCCATTTCCTTTTCACAGTTTAAAGATTTATTAGAAAGGAAAACATAATTTTGTAAGGAAATGTATGAGAAAATAGTATTTAGCTGATGGAACCCCTAAATGATGAAAGGCAAGTACAAATCTTGAAAAGAAGAGAAGGGAACAAAGTGAAAATTGAAGTACAAGGTTAAAAACTCAGATAATAACATCATTTGCATACAGATCTCAAAGAAAACGAAAAGGAATAGGTTTTACAAGTTGCAAAAAGAAAGTTACCATAATGCAAATTAAACAAGAGATCTATGAAAAAAAAGGAAAAGAAAAGGACTGTAATTTATAACACATATATAGACTTTCAAATTAGTGAAATAACATACATAAATTTTGATGCGGCAAAAAGGGGAAATGGTAATTGGGTTCAAAAGCTATTAATTTTATAAAGATGATTTTAAAAACAAAATGCACCAAGAATTATCCCAAATAGCTAAAGTTATTTTCATTATTGTGGAACTTTATGGAAGAGTCTAGACTTTAAAGAGACCAAAGACATCGCATGTAGTGTCCATCACTAAAAGGAA